>NC_090857.1:15860000-16160000 GCF_024217435.2 Syngnathus scovelli
TCGGCTCCTCTACTGGCCAATAGTGTGCTGTAAAGTCATATGAGCAGACAAATCCCCGCGCTCCAAGTGATGCTGCAAAAAGCTGTGATGCACCGAATATATCTGCAATATACTATATTTTCATAAAAACCCGCGATGCACTGAGGCCGCAATAAATGAACCACGAAGTAGCGAGGGGTGACTGTTTGCCCAAAATTAACTATGAACACAACTTAATGAATCAAATTACTGAATCACAGATTTGGGGCAAATATGCGTATGCATTATTTAAGCACAAATGTCTGCTCATACACTGTTAGTGAATAAGGCCCAGGTACACTTGCCACCAAATATTTTTGTTATATTTTCATAATTGTTGTCATATTAATCCCTTGTTCCTTGTTTTGTTCTAGAGAAAAAAATCACATGAAATCACAATAGCATGTAAACCATATTTTTTATTCAATTTCAGCATGGATTGCTGGCCTTCAAGTTTATCTTGGCATTCCTGGTTTCAAATGTTCCCGAACACATTCAGATCAAACTGGCTCGTCTGGAATTTGAATCAATGGAGGCCCTCAAAAAAAAAGGTAAAAAAAAAAAAAACAGTTACTTGTTTCTTGCTTTCTGTCGGGATTTATGGGCTATTATTTAATTCTTAACGTTTGAGTATATTTTATCTTAAATATAATTCTGCAAACTATTTTTATGGACTGCTACCTCATTTGTGCCCCATTCCTTCTGGTGTTGAGAACTGTCTTTGTACGACTGGAATACAAATGCTAGCACTAGCCGGCTCCCTGGCAAAGCACTGTAGTCTCCAAACAGATCCGGCCGTGAAACGGGTCACTGCATGTGTATTACCATCTCCACAGGCTTTCCCAACACTCTAGATCAGTGGTCCCCAACCTTTTTTGCGCCACGGACCTGTTACGTGTCAGAAATATTTTCGCGGACCGGCCTTTATATAAATAAATAATGCATTTATATAAATAAATAAATAATACATATATAATAAATATATAAATACGATGAAATAAAATGATACGACTGACATAAAAACAAGTATAAATGACAAAAATAAAACTCACCATTACGTTGAATTAGTGGGAGCACTGATCTTGTTTCTCAGAAACGACCTGGTCCCATCTAGTCGTAATCGGAGACAATGATACCCGAAGTGATTAAGGTTTGTCTTTTAATGCAGGATGCTTGGTCTCCATGTGGTGAAGCAGTTTTGAATGCTTCATTGCCTGGTTAGTTAACCTGTCGCCACATATTACGCAGAGTGGGCTTGGCGCGTCAGAGTCACCTGTGGCGATAAATCCATATTTTAAGTAGGACTCCAGAAATGTTCTTTTAAATGCAGCTTTCCTTTTCTTAGAAGTCGGAGCCTTTTCTTCTTCCATCTCCTCATTGGGCTTTTTTCTCTTTCCGAAGAAACTTTCTAAACATCTCTGTTTCTTGCTCATTTTGCTTGCTTTGCGGGCTCAACTGAGATGACATGTCACATGACCGAGATGAGCGTCTTGACCTAAACCGACGGATGTAATTGGGAGAGAATCGCCAATTTTTATTTTATTTTTTCAAATTAATTCTTACTCATTTTTGCTACCTTTGCGGGCTCGACTGGGGAAACATGTCACGTGACTGGGACAAGTGTCTTGACCTGAATTAATTGATCGTCGATAACATTTTTTTTTTTCTGTGCGGCTTGGCGGCCCGGTACCAAGTGACTCACGGACCGGTATCGGTCCGCGGCCCGTTGGTTAGGGACCCCTACTCTAGATGACTTTGTTTAGCCTCACCGTTGGCACTGGCAGTCTGTGTTCCTCATTCAGCACCTACACAGATCATCTGCAGCACAACACCAGTCCAATGCTGCAAGCATCGGACCTCCCGTGACAACCCCGCTCCATCCACCGTGGATCCGGCCACAAATTTCTTCTGTTTTCTCACGACCACTGCACCACAACATCCCTGTGGTCTTCTGAGTGCCCTGATGCACAACAACTGTGTCACAAGCGTCATTGGACGACAGCTGCCGATGTACATATTGGAAAGAGCCAATGCACCATAAACTGGATTTGTCAGTCAGAATGTACAGGAAAAAGGCCTAGACATTATCTGTTCATTGTGCACTGAATGAGGCCTGGTTCTTAGATTACAGTTACCTAGATAAGGCACGGACCACATGCTAGGGAGGTGGCCTGCCTTTTAAAATGTTGGGATATATACAGTGATGTTTGCGTGGGTGTTCACACACGTGTGCATGTTTTGCTATTGCATAGTGCACTGTTCCCACATCAGAATACTCGCCAAATGACGACGAATCAGCCAAATTGCGGCGGAAAGCACACACTGCAGTGGCTTTTGAAGAGGACTTCCATGTCTGTCGTATACTCACAGCCATCTCCTATAAATTCACTTCATCATTTTGCTCTACCGCACACACAAAGAACAATAGTTTGCTTGATTGTAAGCTGCTTGAAAGCCGGTCGCTTTCGTTCTCCCATGTTCCAAAACACCAATTGCCACAATTGTATGTGTATGCCCGGGCCGGCAGTGACTTTTTAAGCGTACTTCTGTGTCTATCAAAGTAAAAGTCTGCTTTATTGTCAATTTCTTCACATGCCAAGACACACAAAGAGATCGAAATTACGTTTCCCACTGTCCCACGGTGACAAAACAAGCACACAATATACATACAAGTAAACAACACAAAACGTAAAAACAAGAAGGCACAAACAATGAATAATAGGAGCGAGAAATACATAATAAATAAACGAATATCATAATAAACAAGAGTAGCAAAAATGGAGCAAGTATGCATACAGCAGACAGTCAGAAAATAGCACAAAAGTACAGGATGTTACGCGGGGGGGGGGGGGGGGAGAGTTCAGGATCCTACCAGCCTGGACTATGAAGCTATTGGTGAGTCTGGTGGTGCGGGAGCGCAGGCTCCTGTACCTCTTCCCAGAGGGCAGAAGATCAAACAAAGAGTGAGCGGGGTGACTCACATCACTAACAATCGTGGCCGCTTTGCGGGTGAGATGGGAGGTGTACATGTCCTTCAGGGAGGGGAGTGAAGCACCAATAATCTTACCAGCTGTGTTCACTATGCGCTGCAGGGCCCTCATGTTGTATTCAGTGCAGCTACCACCCCACACAGCGATACAACTGGAGAGGACGCTCTCAAGGGTGCCACGGTAGAATGTGGTCATGATGGCCGGAGGAACACTTGCTCGCCTGAGTTTCCGCAGGAAGTACAGGCGGCGCTGAGCTTTCTTTGCCAGTGATGCAGTGTTGGTGGTCCAGGAGAGGTCCTCACTGATGTGCACCCCCAGCAATCTGGTGCTGCTCACTCTCTCCACCACAGCACCGTCGATGGTCAGTGGCAGGTGTTGGGTGTGACCCTTCCGGAAGTCAACAACAATCTCCTTGGTCTTGTAGACGTTCAGCAGGAGGTTGTTGTCCCTGCACCACGTGGCCAGAAGGTCAACCTCCGACCTTTATTGAGTCTCGTCGCCCTCAGTGATGAGACCCACCAGAGTCGTGTCGTCGGCATACTTCAGCACGCGGTTGCTGCTGTAAGTTGCAGTGCAGTCATGCGTCAGCAGGGTGAAGAGCAGCGGACTGAGCACGCAGCCTTGGGGGCCCCCCGTGCTCAGCGTGATGCTGGCGGAGATATTGTCGCCAACACGTACTACCTGAGGCCTCTGACAGAGGAAGTCCAGTAGCCAGTTGCAGAGGCAGGTCTTGAGGCCCAGCTTGTCGAGTTTGCAGATGAGTCGCTGTGGTAAAATGGTGTTGAATGCGGAAGTGAAGTCCACAAACAGCAATCTCACATATGAGTCCCTTCTCTCCAGGTGGGTGAGGGCCGAGTGGAGGGCAGAGCAGATGGCATCCTCAGAGGACCGTTTGGCTCGGTTCACAAACTGGAAGGGGTTTAGGGGGGGGGGGAGAATGGATCTGATGTGCTCCATGACAAGCCGCTCAACACAACACACTTGTCAGTGCCACGGGGCGGTAGTCATTGAAGCAGGATGGAGCAGGTTTCTTCGGCACAGGTACGAATCTAGCAGCCTAGAAACATGATGGGACGAGGGCCTGCTGCAGGGAAATGTTAAAGATGTTCGTGAAGACCCCCATCAGATCCTCAGCGCAGTCCTTCAGCGCTCGACCTGGGATGTTGTCTGGGCCCGCCGCCTTACAGGTGTTGATAGCGGCAAGCGTCCTCCTCACGGCAGAGAGGCACAGGGGCTGCACGTGTGGAGGGGGAGGGGTCTTCAGCGGGCAAGTGCTGTTCTGAGCGTCGAAGCGAGCAAAGAAGGAGTTCAGATTGTTGAGCAGACGGATGTTGCCCTCACAGCTCTGCGGCGCGGGCTTGTAGTCCGTGATGGTCTGAATGCCTTGCCATAGGCTCCGTGCGTCCCTGCTGTCTTCGAAGTGGGTGGTAATCTTGCAAGAGAATGCCTTTTTCGCTTCCTTGATGCTCCGGGACAGGTCGGACCTCCAAGCCTGCTTTGACAGCACCGATTGGGGTGTTTTTGAAGCTGCAACTTCAGACCTGCATGAACTCACCGATACTGTGACATCATACATCAGCTTTTGTGAGGACTTGTGTATGCAGACTAAACCCTTCTGCATGTAAAACAACAACAACAGACTGTGGTTTACACCAAACCTCAGGATGCTGCGCAAAGCCAAGGAGGAGGCCTACAGGAGTGGGGACCGGGATGTGTTCAGGCAAGCCAAGAACACACTGAACGGAGAGATCAGGAAAGCCAAGAGGTAGTGCAGGAAATGGGGTAAAAATACAAAAAGTCCTGCCTAGCTACAAAAACAGATATGCTCAAACCTCATTGAATAAAGTACATAAGCAGACAAGTATATTCACATATCAAATAAATAAAAGAAACATTTTAAGCATATAATTATACCTAGACACCAAATCAGTAAAGAAGACATAACTAGACAGTTTTGATAAGTGGTGATGAGAAAGGTTTTTATAACTGAGCACTTTGAAATAACAAATGACTTTTGATATATTGCCTAAATAGCTTAATGACCCTTAAGGAACTGTGTAATGCATGCCTGATGTTTTTTTTCTCTGAATCATGGACACGGCCAGAGTCGTCTTGACCGTTCAGTACTTGATTGTATCTTATGTTTTGACTAATGCTAGACGCCAGTTTTTGATTACTACTGAACTCTCTGCACAGAGGGAAATAGTTTGCCTAAGATACGGTTGGAAGCATGATTAAACTAAGAATAAGCAAAGACATGATGTATCAAAAGAACAGCAATAGATTAATGATGTCACAGCCAAAAGCTAACATAGTTTCGTACAAAATGACAAAATTAAAAGAATGAGGTACAACAGTGTATGTCCAAGATTGGAGAAGAATGTTCACAGGAAGGTCACGTGGAGATAAAACCAGCAGGTGCCAGAAGGAGTCACCCAAAGACTCGGCCAAAGATGATCGCCAAGGCCGAAAGACGGGAGGGAAGACAACAGCCCCCACCCGAGAACTCGGCCAAAGATGATCGCCAAGGCCGAAAGACGAGATGGAAGACAACAGCCCCCCTCCACACACACACACCAACAGCCCCCCACCTACACACCGAATCGCCCATAACCAGCACCACTCCCATGGGAGCAGACTCTCCTTCGAACTTGTCCCACCCCGAAGACTCATCACCCATCAATCTCGGCCCACAATGGGCTACTGAATATAAAACTGATCTAACAACCTTGGACTTTGCCTTTTCTGAATGGAGACTTTCCGCTCTTGAAGGGCCCAGCACTGTACTGTACTTTCCTGAAAACAGAGCTTTTCGAACAAGAATTGTGATTGAACTAAACCAATCTGTGTAAGTCTAATTTATGCTTCAGTGTCTTTGCATTTTCCTAAATCTGAAGAAATCAAACGAGCACGCAGTGAGTAAATTGGATAACAGGTGATTGGCAAAGGCTTTTGCCGTGAGGCGCAGATAACGCGCTCCCTAAATTGTGGACAAAATCCAGCAGTGCTATGGGGAGAGCCTGGAGAGACAGTGTGGAAAGGCTTGCAGAGCATCACATGCTTCAAGTCCTGTGGAGAACCCAAGGCTTGCAAACCAGCTAAAAAGGTTTTACTGCAGGTTTGAACAGTCCACCCACACAACAGGACCTCCTGCATCACAATCAACATACACACCTCCCCCCACAACCCCCCTGTTCACACCTCCAACGTCGTTATCACCTACTTTCTCTCTTTCAGAAGCCACTCCCGCACTTCAGATCCGTGAGGAGGGGGTGTGTCAGATGTTCCGGAGACAAAAGGTCAGGAAGGCACCAGGCCTAGTTGACGTGTCCCCCTCCTGCCTGAAAGTCTGTGATGAACAACTGGCACCTACCTTTGCATGGATCTTCAACCGTTTGCTGGAGCTGTGTGAGGTGCCCTCGTGCTTCAAAACCTCCACCATCGTGCCGGTGGCCAAGAAGCCCGCCATCACCAATTTGAATGATTATAGACCTGTCGCCCTGACATCTGTGGTCATGAAATCCTTTGAGAGGTTGGTGTCGAACCACCTGAAGGACATTACGGGCCCCCTGCTCGCCCTCCTGCAGTTTGCCTACCGGGCAAACAGGTCGGTGGATGATGCGGTCAACATGGGACTGCACTACATCCTGCAACATCTAGACACCCCAGAGACGTATGCCAGGATCCTGTTTGTGGACTTCAGCTCGGCGTTCAACACTATCGCTCCCGACATCCTCCACCAGAAGCTCATCCAGCTCACAGTGCGTGCCTCCACCTGTCAGTGGGTCACCAGCTTCCTGACCAACAGGAGACAGCATGTGAGGCTGGGGACCATCACATCCGACACCTGGACCACCAGCACTGGCGCCTCCCAGGGGTGCATACTCACCCCACTGCTCTTCTCTCTTTGCACCAACGATTGCTCCTCAGGCGACTCTTCTGTGAAGCTCCTGAAGTAAGCGGATGACACCACTCTCATCGGACTGATCGGGGACGGTGACGAGACTGCGTACAGAAAGGATGTGGAGCAGTTGGTCCACTGGTGCAGCCAAAACCACCTGGAGCTGAACCCGCTCAAGACCATGGAGATGACAGTGGACTTCAGGAGAGACCCTTCACCACTTCCATCCCTCACTATCCTCAGTAATGCTAGACACCTTCAAGTTCCTGGGATCCACAATCTCTCTTCCCCCTACATAGACTCTGTCCGGAAGAAGGCCCAGCAGAGGCTGTACTTTCTGAGACAGCTCAGGAAGTTCAACCTGCTACAGGAACTGCTGAAGACCTTCGACACTGCCATCATCCATTCTATCCTCTGCACCTCCATCACTGTCTGGTTTGGATCACCCACCAAACAAGACAAGCACAGACTGCAACGGACAATCAGGACTGCGGAAAAGAATAATCGGGACCAACCTCCCATCTATCTAAGACTTGTACCTGTCCAGAACCAGGAGACGTGCACATCACATCTCTACAGACCCTTCTCACACAGGTCACAGTTCGTTCAAACTATTCCCCTCCGGACGGCGTTACAGAGCGCTGTACGCAAAAACCAGCAGACACAGCTTCTTTCCCCAGGCTGTCGTTGTGATGAACTCGCACCACTCATAGATTCTCAGAGACATCACTGGGCAATATCCTGTTCTTGCCACTTAAATGTTGTTAGTCACCTGAATGTTTGTCAGTTAAAAATTGTACAGAGGCTGACATCAACTGGAGTCAAATTCTTTGTTTGACATGCACAAACTTGGCCAATATAGCTGATTCTGATTATTTTTCACTAAAGAGGGGTTCTGTGAATGCGCATATGAAACTGGTGGGGTTTGTGTCGGGTCTAAATACCATCAGACATCAGTTCACACACTGAAACAAAGAGGAGAAACAGTAGAAACATTTAAGACACGTTTAAAGACACATTTCTATGACATGGCCTTTAATTAACCTGTATTGGCCGATTCGGTTGGAGATTTTTTTTTTCTTCTCATTTTTCCCCTGGTTGGGTTTTTTTCACTTTTTCCTTGCACTTTTGGGAGCTTAAGATCAGGGGATGCTTTGAGAATAATTGCCAATTGTTTGTCTATGTGAAGCCCTTTGAGACTGCTTCTGATTTAGGGCTATACAAATACACTTGACTTGACTTGACTTGACTAGGAGAAGACACCCAGAGAACACAGTATTCGTTTTACTCGCGAGGAGTGCAGAGAGTGTTCTGGTTACATTCTCTGTCAAATATGAACTCTTAGTCTCCTCTTTTTATTTCGGGTTGCCCTGGTTACAAAGGTGTTGCTGCAGTAAGGGGAGGGGGGGTTGCTGTAGCAACGCTGTCTTGCTAACGAAACCAGCCGACGTCCGTTGCCCTGTTCCTTGACCCCGCAGCAGACGTCTCGTTCCTCGCCAGCCGGTTGTCGTCTTCATTGTTGGCTGTCTTCTCGAACTGTGTTGAGTGCCTTTCCCTCGAAGGAAATGACTGTGCAACAATCCAGCTAAACCTTCTTTTGCTACGTTTATATTCTTGTCAAACCAACGCAACACAAATAATAATGAGTAAATAATTACATATCTTTTGTGCAAACACTTCAACAGAGTTTAAGAAATGTGAGATAACTTGTATGGAGTTACTTAAACAACAATTGAGTAAATATGGGATAACTTACATGCGACTACTTCAACATGTATGTCTTTTCTATGACACTTAACAAGGAAGAACAGTCCCGATCAACAACAATCTATGGATAAAAGCTACAGGGTTAAATAAAAGTGAAAGAAGAGCTTTAGCTCGTATAAGAGTTGTGCTCATGACTGAAAAAGGAAAGAAGCAAAGACCACACACAGGATTGAGATATAAGGAGTTCTCTAAAGACAGACAGAAAACTATGCTGGGACAAGTTGATCCTACTTGTAAATTATAAGGCCCTTGGCCAGTCTGACCAGAGCCTCATCCAAATATTCCAAGAGTTTGGTACCTCCAACAAGGTTAAGAATAAATGCTTTAGACCTTCTGATGCACCAATTTTTATTGCCCCGAGAAACACTAATCCTGGAATTGCCAACTTAATACACCATAAATTTAGCTCCTTCTGACATTTATGACAACACACACAATGTTGTGTCACTAAATTTGAAAGCTAAATCCCATTTCTCACCTCCAGGAACTTCGTCAACTCCCTTACGAAGCAGGTAGAACATGTATCTGTTAAAAGATGGCTTTCTGCTCACCTTATGCATAGACCCAGTCAAACTGTTGTAACTCCCATGAGGACGGAGCCGAACAAAAAAAATATATCCGCAAGCATAACACCGCAGGTTTTTGCTACCATTAATATTTGCTGGAACTAACTGTTATTTTATATTTAATGCTTGCTAATCTAACAGTATCCAATACAAGATTCTCTTGTCAGACAAACGTTCTAATTGATGCCAGAAAGATCAAGACATAGCCATAGAGCCTTTTGGGAAGATTGCGGAACAAGATCTAACCCTCCTTGTCAGGATTGAGTTGAGCCAGGGCGACCAAATGCAGCTTGAACCAGGATTTATTGAAGGGAAGGGGGAAGGTGAACAAAGGAACCGGCGGAAAGAGGCTCACGGACAGCGAGCGGGAAACGGGATTCCCCTCGTACCAAGCGCAGACCAGGAAGAGGTACTGTTAGGGTTTTCAGGTTAGTTTGATCCTATGATTATGTTGGAATGTAACCTGTAATACTTAAACTCGGTTGTCCTGTCTTAACAAAAGTAGTAGAACAAAGTGACTAGCTGCAGAGGAAGCAATCAAAGTTGTTTAGTTCACACAACATCGTGAAGGACCCCCTGCTGTGCTTTGATCAGCCAGGGGCTTCGGCCATTTGTCTACTCTGACCCCCACTCTCACCCCCACTCTGTTCCTCCTAATAAATATGCCCTTGCAGGAAGGAGACTTTTCAGATTTCATTCCTGTAGCAAGTGATCTCTCCACCTGCAGGTGTCTAAAAGAACTTGCCTTGTCTCCTGTGTGGTTCTTGCAAAATAAGTTGGAGTGAGCAAATCTCTAACATTTTGGTGCCGAAACCCGGGACCCTCATACCCATCATCTGGCTGACGGAGGACGACGCGCTGTACACCGTCGACGGGCCAGCGTCCATTAGCCGGACCTGGTAAAGAAAGACATGGGAAGGAAATTCTTCGCTGGGCCAGCATCTTAGGTCTGCCTTCGTCTGACAGAGGTGGATTGACGGGACCCGGCAGTGCAACGAACCAGGGGACAAGTAAGTTAAAGGCCTGAAGTTGTGTGATTGTGTTGTTGTGAAACGCGTATAAAAAAAAAAAAAAAAAAAAAAAGAACACAGGTGCACATGAGATTCGGCTTTGGTTTGTCCGAGCTATGAGATTCGGCTTTGGTTTGTCCGAGCTATGAGATACGGCTTTGGTTTGTCCGAGCTATGAGATTCGGCTTTGGTTTGTCCGAGCTATGAGATTCGGCTTTGGTTTGTCCGAGCTATGAGATTCGGCTTTGGTTTGTCCGAGCTATGAGATTCGGCTTTGGTTTGTCCGAGCCATGAGAAAAATACAAAGCGCTTGAGTTTGTGTGGTTGGGAGTGTGACTGGTAGGATAAATTGACTAAATAGCAGTTCTAGCATTGATCCACGGCAATAATACAGGCTAGTAATTTGTTGAAAGGTCAATTTAAACCTGCATTGAGGATCCTCAAAGACATAGTTAAATAAATAAATAGTAATAAATAGTAATAATAATAATAATAATAATATTTTTGAGACAAAGAGATTGTAAAACCTAGAACTACTAGAATTAAGATGGGAAATAAAAACTGTAAATCTCTACCTCTTGACGGAGATGAGAAGTACATGGCGAGTAGATTTCTTAATTGTATGCAATATATGCCGAAGTGGAAGAAAAAGTATGGAGTAGAAGGGAAGTTGAGAGTTGAAGTGTGAAAGATAGTAGTTGATGTTTTAGAAGAGAGTGTGGATAAAAAGAAAAATGGACTGAAAAAGAAAAGAAAAGAAAGAGAATTGGATTGTGCTAAAATGTGGTTGAAAGTTTCACAAGAGAGAAAAGAACAAATCCAAAAGACAAAAGATAGAAAGATGAAAGGTGATGAGGCTGAGACTATGTTTGTCAGGCCGGAAGACAATGAGGCCGGAGTGCGCAGGCGCACTGCCGCGGCCATGGCTCCAGCCGAAACTGAAGGCGGAGCTCAAGCAGAGGAGCAAGAGGGGCCTTCCGCTCGTACACAAAACTTGTATCCAAGCTTAACAAACCTGCAGCCCCCCCCCATATAACAGCAAAAGAAGTTAGGGTCACATTACTAGAAGTCCTGTACAAACAAGAAGTTTGACCACTGCTGCTAGATTTTCTCAAAATTTGGACAAGGTTGATGTGTGCCCAATGATACAGGTGCCAAACCCTAATGTAGGGGAAGGCCAACTCCCACATACATATGTTTTCCGGCCATGGACTTTGGAAGAGGCAAGAAAAGCAGTTGAAGGGGTTACCCCTGTTGCTGAAGACCCAGCTATATGGGCAGAGGACATGGCTGGAATTATACATTCCTATAGACTGAATGGACATGAGGCAGGAGAAGCTGCAATGTCCTCCTTGGGAAAAGACTGGGCAAAGGTTAGGGGAAATTATACAGGTAGAAATAATCAAGGGCCTTTTCCCTATCCCGTTGAGGGAAATCAATTGGGAGGGGAGTATGCAGCACAATGGAATGGTCTTGTGCAAAGAGTGCGAACTATATTTCAAAGACGAGCGAATTATCAAAGTCAAAGTCTCCTTTATTGTCAATTCCTCCGCATGTCAAGACACACAAAGAGATCGAAATTAAGTTTCTCACTATCCCAGGGTGACAAGACAGAGTTCACAACACACATACAAGTAAACAACACAGGAAAAATAAAACAAGAAGATGAACAATAAGATTGATAGCACGCTAGCCGCTCCCGATGCACAGCAGAGTCCGGAAAGATGACAGTCAACCAGGCCACTGTGAACACGAGCACACAGCAGGCACGCACTGTCCGGTTCGTGGATCCTATCAGGCGAACGCAACCCATCTTGTCGTCCCGCGAACGAACGTACGCCAGGAGAATGAAAGGCACGGCTGGGCGAGGTGGGTTGGCCGCAAGCCTGGCCCGACGTCTCCGCGCTGGCCCCTCTTCCGCTGCCTCGCAGACCCGCTGCCGACGCATCCCAACAATGCTCCAGGACGGAGCAGTCCGAGCTCACGACGCAGTCCAACCGGTGGAGGAAGAGCAGGCCAGTCCGGCGTCGCTCCATGACGAAGCAGTCCGAGCGCCCTTAATCTCTCCGCACCAAAGTCCAGAACGCCATAAAACCCACTTCCGCCGATGTTGAGCAGAACATGCCCGCCACACTAGTAGCACGACGTATCACACGGGACGAACATACACAAAACTGCCGGACAAACACTCAGTAAACACTCACAAAACACCGAACGGGACAGAGAGTGGCCGCTGCGTGTGTACGCGCCGCCATCTTGAACCAATTATGGTCATTTGGCAGGAATAAAACAGAAGCCTGGCGAAGATACTGATGATTTTCGTTTGAGATTTGAAAAAGAATTCAGGGTGCATAGTGGCATCCCATTCAATGATACAGCTGAGAGTGCTTATCAACAACAGCTTAAAAATGCGCTCCTCACTAATTTCCGCCCTGAAATAGGCAACTGGGTGAGGAAACATTTGGTGGAAGTGGATGTTGCAAGTGTGACAACAACTACGCAATGGGCCAGACATGCTGAAAAAGTGATAAAAAAAGGCAAAAGTTCTGATGTATTTCATCTAGATAATGATGATGATGAACTAGAGAAGATACAACAGTCTTCTTCCAAGGGTCCCAGCAAGCCAGAGGAAGAAGTAGAGGCCAACAAGGTCGCAGGCCGCCATATAATTCAAAGCCCCCACGAGATTCCGACAAGTGTTGGAACTGTGGGAAACGAGGACACTTAGCAAGAGTGTGTCGTTCTGTAAAGCAATATCAATCAAAGGGTGCAGGAAGGGGCGGGGGAAGGGCCAAATTCTCAGCATGACTAGATTCCCCCCCCCCCCCCCCCCCCTTGACCTCTGGTGCTCCTATAGAGGAAGAAATAGTAGATGTCCATACAGCATGGGACATTCTGAGTGCATTAAAAGAAAAACCATATGTTACTCTAAACATTGGAGGCAGTGATGTCGAGTTTTTGTGTGATACCGGGGCTTGTAAAACCGTGATAAAAACTAAAGTCCCAAATCTAAAGGCCTCCCAAAATACTATTTGGGTGAAATCTGCTGATGGGCAGGTACACAAGGAGAGTATCTCTAATCCAGTTGAAGTGAGAGATAAGGAAACTGGAAGCATGGCTTCAGTTTCGATTGTCCTATCCCCAAAATGTCCCATAAACCTGTTGGGATGAGATCTGATGACTCGGTTGGGAATTGCAATAATTCCAGTAAAGGATGGCATGCGAGCATGTAGAGTGAGAGATGTGGACTCATATGCTGCACAAGCAGGTGAACAGATTTGCTGCTCCTATGCCATCCCTCCTGAACGAAATCCTAAACTCCCAAGCAGATTGCTGAGTGAAGCTCGAAAACAATTGTCCCAACCTGAATCAGAAATGACTTGTACTGAATTACATGTCACCATGAATATTCTCACTGATCCACAAGATGACTATATTGGAAGTTTTCTCAGCGACGCAGAAGTAACTTTAACAATCACTGCTCTGTACACTGATCGCAGGTCATTTGCGGCTGCTGCTGTACTCTTGCCCGCTCCTCAGAAAGATAGATACAAATTGTCGGCGGTACCCCACATCTCATTGTTTAAACCTCACAGTATAACGTGGGCAGATGTGGGTTCCCGAATTAAACTTGCTGGATCTGTGACTGATTATGAGGACAAAGGTGATGGGGGGAGCTGCAGTACCAGTTGTGACGTGTGGAAGCAAACAGTGTGTGAAGTGGCTGTAGGCAGAGCAGGCGCTTGTGCGCTTCCCTGACTAGTTGACATTTGTTTGAGTGAAAAGGAGGAGGGGGAATTGGCTGGGCTTCCTGAAAAACTGTGGACCAAGGGCCCATCTGATGTAGGTCTTTTACGATCCATTTCCCCAGTACAGATCAAACCAAGATCAGAGTGGCGTCCGAGAGTTAAGCAATATCCTTTAAAACAGGAGGCAATAAATGGGATTGCCCCTGTTATAAATGATCTTTTGGCAGGAGGAATCATTAGGGAATGCCCGGATTCTCCTTGCAACACTCCCATTTTTCCAGTCCAAAAGGCCGACAAAATTAATTGGCGAATGATACAAGATTTACGAGCAGTGAATGATGCAGTGCAAACGAGAGCACCCAATGTGCCTGACCCACACACACTTCTGAACACTTTGAAACCTAATCAGAAGTATTTCACAGTAATTGATCTCAGCAATGCATTTTTCTCAGTGCCAATTCACCCAGACTCACAGTTTTGGTTCGCTTTTACCTTTAAAGGACAAAGCTATACATACACCAGATTGCCACAAGGATTTGCTGATAGTCCAACTATTTTCGTTCGTTTTCGTTATTTCCTTAGCATTGTTACACTATCTCTGCAAAACAGGGAATAAAGTGAGCAAAAATAAGTTACAATGGGTTAGACAGGAAGTGAACTATTTAGGTCACACTTTGTCGGCTTCTGGAAGACAGATACAAAGAACCAGAAAGCAGATTATTTCAGATACACCGAAACCTGAAACAAAAAAACAAATGATGTCATTTTTGGGGCTCTGCAATTACTGCAGAGCATGGATCCCATATTATGCGGAAAAAACACAACCGCTGCTGGATATTGTGCATGGAGTTCCCATGACAATGACAGAAAAAAATCATGTGGACACCAGCAGCGGATGATGCTTTTGTAGTGCTGAAACAGGCTCTGATAGAAACCACAACTCTTATCTTGCCAGACTACAATAAAACCTTTGTGCAAACAGCAGACTGCAGGAATGGTTTTATGACCTCAGTGTTACTGCAGAGTCATGGCAGCAAACTAAGACCAATTGCATTTTATTCAAAAAAACTGGATCCAGTGGCTCTGTCTTTGCCAGACTGTGTCCAAGCAGTGTGCGCGGCGGCGCTTGCAGTGAGACAATCTGCAGATGTGGTGCTCTTTCACAAAATGGAGCTGCTGGTTCCACATGCTGTAGATGTGTTGCTGCTGCAAAGCAAAATGAACTTTTTGTCACCAGCCAGACATCTGTCCTACACTGCTATACTTCTGTCACAACCACACATTGTGATAAAGAGGTGCACAATCCTTAACCCAGCAACGTTGATCCCGTTGCCAGGGGATGGAACACCACATAACTGTTTGGATGCTACAGAACATCTACAGCTGCCCAGAGGAGATTTAAGTGACACGCCACTTGACAAGGGGGAAAAGTGGTTTGTGGATGGATCATGTTCAAAGGATCCTAAAGGAAACAATCAAAGTGGTTATGCAATTGTGAAATTGCCAAACCAGATTGTTGAAGCAGAGAAGCTTCCATACACCAGGTCAGCACAGGCTGCTGAGCTGATTGCTCTAACAAGAGCTTGTCAATTAGCGGAAGATAAGGAAGTCACTGTATACACAGACAGTCAGTATGCGTTTTCTACTCTGTTCTATTTTGCGAAACAATGGGAGCGCAGAGGGATGACAACATCAACCGGTAAGCCGGTTACCCATGTCTCCTTGTTAAAAGACTTGTTGCAGGCCATTCTTTTACCTGCTAAACTAGCTGTGTGTAAATGTGCTGCTCACACCACTGGCAGAGATGAAGTCTCAAATGGAAACAGATTAGCAGACAAGATTGCAAAAGAAGCAGCTGCAGGGAGACATGGCCATGAAATATTTTTAATGGGTTCAGAGGACACACAACTCATAGATAAGACTGTACTGACAGATAGGCAGGGCAATGCTCCAATGGTGGAAAAACGAATGTGGACGACAAAAGGTGCAATAGTGGATACAGATAATATCCACCGCATCAATGACAAACCTGTTTTACCAAAATCACTTTTTAAGGCAGCAGCGCTTGCGACACATGGGCCTTGCCATGTGTCGACAGGAGGGATGAAGTCCATCATAGATCAACAATTCACTACCTTTGGTTTAGATGCTTACTTAAAAAAAATTTGTAAAGCATGTCCTGTTTGTGTGAAACATAATCCACAAGGAAACATGAGACCTAAGAGAGGCTCATTTCCAAAACCCTCTTATCCATTTCAAATCATGCATATGGATTTTATTGAACTCACACAAAGTGGACCTTACAAATACTGCCTAGTGATGATTGATGCATTTTCAAAATGGGTGGAAGTAGTTCCATCTAAACGCGCAGATGCCTTAACAGTGGCAAAAGCTATCTGCAAAACCATCATACCAACTCATGGCATCCCCCAAACCATTTACAGTGACAATGGTCCACACTTTGTGAACCAAGTTGTGCAGAACATGGCTGTACACCTTGGAATAACGTTAAAAAACCACTGTGCTTGGCATCCTTCGAGCGCAGGCCTGGTTGAACGGGCAAACTTTACCATCAAAAGCAGGTTGAAAAAATGCATGGAAACAACAGGCAGACCTTGGCCAGAGTGCCTCGACTTAGTGAAGCTCTATATGAGAATTACTCCCACTTCAGAAGGACTAACACCTTTTGAAATCATACATGGGAGACCATATAGACTACCAGTGTTCCCTGCAGATTTGCAAAAAGCAGATGAAGAACAGACCTTGGCAGATTATCTAATCAGGACGCTCAAACTGAAAGATGTGTCAAATGCAAATTTACTGCCGCCTGATCTCTCCCCCTCACAGGTGGACAACACCATCAATCCAGGAGACTGGGTCTACATCAAGGTCATCAAAAGAAAGAACTGGGCCAGCCCGCGGTGGGAGGGACCGTTCCAAGTTTTGCTTGCTACTCCCACGGCGGTAAAAATTTCTCAACGGCCCAGCTGGATTCACCTCAGCCACTGCAAGTTGCAGAGAGTGCTGGACCCCTAATTCGGAGTGGTGGGGAAGGCTGACTACAAAGGGGCCCCATCGTTTAGGGTGAGGCGTCTCAATGTTGGTGAAGAATTCATCGATCCCCACTCCGCTAGGCGAGGGGATGTCCCGGTGTCTCTGCCATCCTAGTAGCAACGGGGCTCCATATGCCAGATGGATCCTCTGCTGCGTTGTGGTTGGAGCGTGCTATGGTCTATTGACTCATCTGAACAGACCAAATGACAATGTTGCCCGTGGTAAACGATGGTCACATGATGAGAACTTTGAAGACTGGTCATGGGACCCCAGAAACCCATACGAAACCAACACTTGGTACCGGTATGTCAGGTTCACTGTGAGAGCTCACACACAGGAGGGATGCTATGTGTGTTCGAAACTCCCCCCTTCCTCCACGCAAGTTCGCTTGGAGGCCAGAGCAATGAATGTCACTGAAGCAAAATGTATGGCATCCATGGGAGGAGTTGGATATCAGCACCGTGCCGTCGCAGTCAAAGATGCCGACCCTTACCGCCCTGGACTTGCTGACGGTGCCTGTGATCAGCTGTTCTGGACAAATCTCAATGTGACTGTTAAAGGACGAACAATACCACAAGTGGCCTACACAGAAAGACCAGCTGGAGTGAATTACACATGTTACATCCAAGGTAACAAGACCCACGTCTGCATTAACGACGACTGCTCTCCAGGAGGAAACTGGATGGGAGCTTTGGACATCACCGATGAGTGTCAAGATAAGAGAGCCATTTCAGGTGGGGAGGGCTCTCCAACCAACATGGCTACACCATCGAACGGAACATACTTCATACAGAATGGCTGGTGGCTTTGTGGTCACAAGGTTTATCCGATGCTGCCCGCCAACTGGACAGGAGTGTGTGCACCAGTGTGGGTGACAGACCACACCTACAGGATACGACACCATTTGTTGACAGGAGCACATAACTCTACTGGACGTCGACGCAGAGCAGTTGCAACCTTTGACCCTCATGACCCTGTCTGGGGTGTGAACGTTCCAGAGGACCATAAAGTATGGTCTGCCGGAGACAAAGTTGTCCTTGCGCTCTTCCCTCAGATTGGGGTTGGGAAACTATCGCTTTTCATCGAGACACTGAACTATCGTTTTCAATCCTTTGTGAATCTCTCACTGCAAGTCAACGATGGACAAAATAGAGAGATTCAGGCTATTAGACTGATGGTCTTGCAAAACAGGATGGTTCTGGACTTGTTGACGGCAGCACAAGGTGGTGTGTGCCACATCATTGGGACTTCCTGTTGCACATACATACCAGGAGAAAATGACACCCACATAAACGACGCCATGAATTCGCTGAAGAACTTACAGCAGGCCATGTCTAAAGACAAGGTCCCACATCAGTTTGATTTCTTTTCATGGCTATTCTCTGGCAACTGGTGGCAACTGCTGTTGAAATTGCTGTCTCCTGTGCTTGTTGTGCTGATGGTGTTGTGCTTGTTTACGACCTGCGTTATCCCATGTTTGAAGTCTGCTGTGTCGAAGTTTGTGTCCTCTACTGTAGCCCAGGTTCATATACAACTCCTTAGAGATGACGGATGTGATGACGATGATGAAACATGTATTGCGTAGATGCTGTTCTGTTGAGCATGTTTTACAGAAACTTGATGATTTGACCATTGAAAATGCTTCGCAAGTGATGGATACAATGATGTACTGTTTCTGTGTTTTTCTTTTTATTTTTTATTATTCATAGCATTCTGGTCGCCTGTGGCAACGGGGCCGTGTAAGAATTTTCCTGCTAATAACATCTGGCCAGCAGGTTTTTCGCTTACACAATAAGTTTGAGGTAATGCCTCATCTTCACTGGAATGTGTTGCTATCATTGTTTGTTGTTTTTATTTTTACCATTCTACTTTCTTCATTATACGTATATATGTTTTTTTCTTGCTTGTCTTTGTTGTTTGGGGTGGCATAATCATATGATAAATCAGGAGGGAGATGTTAGGGTTTTCAGGTTAGTTTGATCCTATGATTATGTTGGAATGTAACCTGTAATACTTAAACTCGGTTGTCCTGTCTTAACAAAAGTAGTAGAACAAAGTGACTAGCTGCAGAGGAAGCAATCAAAGTTGTTTAGTTCACACAACATCGTGAAGGACCCCCTGCTGTGCTTTGATCAGCCAGGGGCTTCGGCCATTTGTCTACTCTGACCCCCACTCTCACCCCCACTCTGTTCCTCCTAATAAATATGCCCTTGCAGGAAGGATACTTTTCAGATTTCATTCCTGTAGCGAGTGATCTCTCCACCTGCAGGTGTCTAAAAGAACTTGCCTTGTCTCCTGTGTGGTTCTTGCAAAATAAGTTGGAGTGAGCAAATCTCTAACAGGTACTGACTGTGAGCCTGCACACAAGAACCGGCGAAGACACAACAGGCGCAGACACAAACGGGAAGTAACAGGAGACACCGACGGAGAGGAAACACGCGGACACGGTGTAAATATGTACATGAGGGAGCGGGTGACAGTCATTGCGGTAATGAAGGGGTGTGGCTGAGGGAAGTTGCCGGCTGAGCGTCCTCTGGCACGGGCGTGACACTCCTGTCTAGTCTGTCTAGCTCAGGGGTCTGCAACCTTTATTATCCAAAGAGCTATTTTGCCCCCTCGTCTACCAAAAAATAAATTGTCGGCAGCCAAAGAGAATAACAGAGTTTGTACACTTTTAAAGGTATGCATCTTTTATATATTTTACCTGTTACATCCACTGAATATAACAGTGCAGTGTGGATTTGTCGGCGTACTTTGAAAGAAATTAAATTTG
The DNA here is from genome assembly GCF_024217435.2 of Syngnathus scovelli. Lineage (NCBI taxonomy): Eukaryota > Metazoa > Chordata > Actinopteri > Syngnathiformes > Syngnathidae > Syngnathus > Syngnathus scovelli. Next base: position 15,879,829 of record NC_090857.1, read on the forward strand.
GAAGTGTAGGCCTATTTACGTCTTTCAAAGTCAAAGTCAAAGTCAGCTTTATTGTCAATTTCTCCACATGCCAAAGACACACAAAGAAACCGAAATTTCGTTCCCCCCTATCCCACGGTGACAAGACATGGCGCACAACAGACAAACAGTAAACAAGTATAACAAAAGCGTGCTGAATAAATAATGAATAAATAACACAACAATAAATAAATAAATAAATACGAGGAGCAGAAAAAAAAAAGGAGCAAGTGCGCGTACAGCAGACATTCCCGAAAGTAGCGCAACAGTGTTTGTGTGAAAGTAAAATAAAAACGACCCCACTGCAATATAAATAAAACATTCAGCTGCAGTTTAGCAGCTTTAAAAATAAATTGGGAGCGTCTTTGACAAGCTCATGTCAGTGTTTTATGTTCCTCTTTGGGGTTTTTTTCAGCCTGTGATCAACTATGCATCTAAACATACAAAAAAAAAACTACATCATCTGATCAGAATGATTGCATCTTTTGGGGGGGGAAATAATTGCCTATTAACTGCTATTGTTCTTGACTTCTGTGTCTGAAGTTTGCTGCCGATTTTCCCTATATGTAGACCGTAACTTAGTTTCAATTTTAAAATTATTACAATCAACTCAAACTCCAAGATAACGGACCAACAAAATAAACTCATAACGTGATTAAAAATAATAAAAAATGAATCCCATTTGGGATTTGTTTTGGGAGGGGATGTTTCAATGAGGGTTTGGGGCCACAGGTTGCAGACCTAGCGCATGTGACTTTACGGCTTTAACTGAAATCAACTTGTTCTGGTCCTACGACCATTCGTTCATTTAGGGCTTCCCTTGAGTGATTGTGTGTTAGCGACATCTATTGGCTTCTTTTGGTATACATGTTGGCTAGTGTATTTCCAGTTCTCTAACCGTTCGGAAAGAGAGTCTAGGGAGATGACGAGACAGTTGAAGGTAGCCGTTGGCTCAGTTCGGCGAGACAAGTTCAATCTGCTCGAAAGCGTCACAGTTGTGATTCCCTACGAGGGCAATGTTATTTTACAGCTTTCTGTTTTGCACATTTGGGTAAAATTAAGGAGAGGAAAAAGCAGTACGGCATTCCCTTTGTTGTTCTCCTCACCTAGCTGTTTATGCATGCTGGATACCTAAATTCCTTACACGTTTAATGAGGCCAGTATACAACTAATAAGTGTACCAAGGGTGTCATAGAAAAGGGAAACAGGGTAAAGCCAAGAGAAAAATCATGGACGCCAAAGAGGCCTAATCTAACACAAGCCACATGTGTAATGTTATAATTAGAGCTTTAAAGGAGACATATTATGAAGAATAAACTTATTTTGGTTTTATATTAATTTTATTGTGCACTTAAATCTCCAAGATTGTAGAAAAGTGTAATTTATCCCTCCAGGTGTTGAAGATACTTTTATGATCTGTTTGGGGGGATATATTTCACTCCATTCAATTTTCTCCATTTTCTATTACCGTATTGGCCCGAATATAAGACGACTGAATATAACACAACTCCCTCTTTTTCAAACCTCAAGTTTGAAAAAAGACTTTTTGAACAATAAAGTCGTTTTATACAGAAAATAATAATTACAGTACATCTGAAACGAATGATTATATATATATATATATATATATATATATATATATATATATATATATATATATATATATATATATATATATGTATTCGAGAGAAAAAGAAAGTTATTTTGCCTCATTCAAATCGTGCAAAAACTGTCTATCACATCTCAATATCTGAACACTGGGCTAGACTTGTTCTGCATTGCAGCGTTAGTCCGTTACGCCGCATCATTCTTTTACACCAGCCGAGGCTTGCTTTGACGTTAGCGGTGGTATGTTTAGCTCTTTGGCTATTTCCACGTCCTTGAGCTGAATGACAGCTCTGCTGATGGGCAACACGTTCTGTCAGGCGCAGAGCAGGGAGAGGACTCGAATGCAGAGATTCCAAAGTTCAACAAAGTGTTTATTGTCTCCACTGATGGTCGAACAAAAAACGCCTCACGAGGAGGGAAAAAAGGGGAAACTAAGGCGCCTCGAACCGAGGGAGAAAAAGGAGAAATCAAAGCGCCTCGAACCGAGGGAAATACAAAAACAAGATAGCGATGTAACCAAGTTAACATCGGTGATCAAAGACGTTCAAACAAGGCTTCTACGTGGACTCAAGGGTTTCGTGATCGCTAGTGTTCTCAGCAAGGCAAGACGCACTGGCACTGGATACTAGGAAAGACGCGGGTTATATGAACACAGGAGGGGAACACAGGTGAAGACAGTTGGTCATTGACGCAGGTGCACACACTTGGAATCAGGGGATCACGTGACCGGACGCACAGGGGAAGGACACACTGACTGGAACGAGAGGAAAATCACACAATAAAACAGGAAATGATCCGGACGACACATGACAGCATGACACGTTCTTTTGTTTCTCGTCCACGTTCGCACACACCCTCCTGTCGAGCTCTTGAAAGCGGCTGCTCTGAAGACCACGGAAAGCTTTTCTCTGATTGTGAAAATGTTTTAAGCAATCTTTTTGAGCTCTCCATCTTTGTACATTAAACTCGGTGACACCATATTTCACAACCGCTTTGCAATTGTTTGAAGACTCTGCCTCATTTTTCACCATCATCTTGAAGTTTGCATCATAACTTCTCCTCAGCTCCCGGTTAACCTGGCCGATCTTCGACCCACTTTTCTCCAGATTGTTGCTATGTTTCTCCATTTTCAGTTATCTCTTGTCTTATTTTCTTCTTTTTTCTTTCTTACCGCTATTTTTCATTTTCCTTCTTCATGCTACCGGTATTTTTATTTTTATTCTTCGTGACAGGGGTTCACTTTGGCCTCGGGAGTTAAGTTCAGCATTCGCTTTAAAGATATCTGGCTCCATCTAGCGTTGTGAATGGGTATTGTTAGAGATTTGCTCACTCCAACTTATTTTGCAAGAACCACACGGGAGACAAGCAAGTTCTTTTAGACACCTGCAGGTGGAGAGTTCACTCGCTCCAGGAACGAAGTCTGAAAACCCTCCCAACTGCAAAGACATATTTATTAAGAGAAAGAGTGGGGGCTGGTGTAGACTGAATAGGAAGCCCAAAACATATCAGGGGGTGTTTTACGACCTTGTGTAGGATGAGACAAGGTAGGTTATTTATTACCGGTTGCATTCCAACATCTGAAATATATATAATAATCTGAAAAACCCTGACATCTCCCTCCTGTTTTATCATATGATTATGCCACCCCAAACAACAAAGACGCTGATCATCGACAGTGCTGTGGTGGAGAGGGTGAGCTGCACCAAGTGGGGTGCACATCAGTGAGGACCTCTCCTGGTTCGCAAACACCTCATCACTTGCTCCTTTTTTTTCTGCTCCTCTTATTTATTTATTTATTGTTGTGTTATTTATTCATTATTTATTCAGCACGCTTTTGTTATACTTGTTTACTTGTTTGTCTGTTGTGAGCCATGTCTTGTCACCGTGGGATAGGGGGGAACGAAATTTCGGTTTCTTTGTGTGTCTTTGGCATGTAGAGAAATTGACAATTAAACTGACTTTGACTTTGACAAGTAAAAAACATATATACATGTATAATGAAGAAAGAAGAATAGTTAAAATAAAAAAACAACAAACAATGATAGCAACACTTTCCAGTGAAGATGAGGCATTACCTTGATACCCCAGATCAAACTTATTGTGTAAGCGAAAAACCTGCCGGCCAGATGTTATCCATCCATCCATCCATTTTCTGAACCGCTTAGTCCCCACGGGGGTCGCGGGCGTGCTGGAGCCTATCCCAGCTGTCATCGGGCAGTAGGCGGGGGACACCCTGAACCGGTTGCCAGCCAATTGCAGGGCACACAGAGACAAACAACCATTCGCACTCGCACTCACACCTAGGGACAATTTGGAGTGATCAATCGGCCTACCAAGCATGTTTTTGGGATGTGGGAGGAAACCGGAGTGCCCGGAGAAAACCCACGCGGGCTCGGGGAGAACATGCAAACTCCGCACAGGGAGGGCCGGAGGTGGAATCGAACCCACACCCTCCTACCTGTGAGGCGGACGTGCTACCCAGTGTGCCACCGAGCCGCCGGCCAGATGTTATTAGCAGGAAAATTCTTACACGGTCCCTTTGCCTTAGGCGACCAGAATGCTAACAGTAAAAAACAAAAACAAAAACACAGAAACAGTACATCATTGTATCCATCACTTGCGAAGCATTTTCGATGGTCAAATCAAGTTTCTGTAAAACATGCTCAACAGAATAGCATCTACGCAATCCACGTCCCATCATTATCACATCTGTCACGTCTAAGAAGTTGTATATGTCCTCGTGTTCTCGTCAGCTGATGATGTTCCAGTCTGTAGGTGTGGTCTGTCACACACACTGCCGCACACACTCGTGTCCAGTTGGCAGGCAGCATCGGACAACTCTTGTTACCACAAAACCATGATCCGTTCTGAACAGGCACGTGCACTCATAGGATGCAGGTGAGGCAGTGCTTCCGAACTGGTAGTAGAGCCCTTACACCTTGAAAACGGCTCTCTCATCCTGGCACACAGCGGCGATGTCCAAAGCTCCCATCCAGTCTCCTCTCCAGCTGGTCTCTCTGTGTAGGCCACTTGTGGTATTGTTCATCCTCTAACAGTCACATTGAGATTTGCCCAGAATAGCTGATCACAGGCACCGTCTGCAAGTCCAGGGCGGTAAGGGTCGGCATCTTTGACTGTGCACGGTGTTGATATCCAAGTCCTGGATGCCGTGTCCCTGTAAAACAATGCTCTAGACTTTCTTGCTACGTTTCACACAATAATAATGATGAGTAAATCATCAGATACTTCTCGTGCATACACTCCAACAAACGTTAAGCAGATGTGAAATAACTTGCATGAAGTCTACTTAACCAAACATTGAGTAAATATGGATAACTTAAAAACTGTCCCGGTCAACAACAATTCGTAAATAGAAACTACAAGGCATAATAGATAAAGAACTTCTCTTTAGCTAGACAAAGAACAAAGGTGTTCTGTTCATAACTAGTGAGGCCCTCTCACAGATAAGACAAGGAAGGGAGTATAAGAACTCCCTAAAACCTGGCAGATGTGTTGGCCTTGAGCGAAGGTATGAGACCTCCGGTTCAGGCCGGCCAGCGCTTTTACAAAACTAATTATCCTGACATTTCCACACTGTTTATCACATATTTGCTCAAATTCACACATCACCGTAAACAACCCCTTTTCTCGACTCTCAGTCATCGGATCACATTCATGAGGACAAATATGTTTACACCAAAGGATAAACGTTGCAATGTCATCATTCAGAATCCCATGGATCTGGGAAAAGTCTGGTAACACAGATGCAGGAATTTTGCCATCAACATCATCATGTTGCCGCTCAGACATTAGGTATATCTGAGCAATCTCGTCCTCCATGGGCGATATTACTGTAGTGGCGAGACAATTAAACAGAGCACGAAGACACGGTATGCAACATCCATACAAGGTGAGCATAGCAGCAACACTGCAACTGATGGTAAAATTGAGGACACAATGGCGTTATACTTCCTAAAAGAATTCATCCACTTGTAGTGCTCTTTAATCCTCGTTTTGAGGGATCGCAGGCCTGCAATCCGTCAGGCTCCCATCAAGGGCGGTGTTGTTTGGGATGAAGGTGCAGCATTGTTCTCCAAACATTGCGCAGACGCCTCCTTTCTCAGACAACAACATATCATGAGCATTGTGGTTCTGGATCGACATTAGGGAAGGCGTGGCTAGCTGTTCATGCACTGCCTCGAGCCCCGCTTGTGTCCGTTTGCCCAATTTCTGCATGTTGTAATGGATGTAATTCATCCTGTCTACGGTCTTGTTCATCGTTCACCAGCAACAAATGGAGGACTCCCATCCCGCTGCAATTTGGTCATTTAATTCTTATTAATCAAGAACTCCTCTAGGGACTCCAATTTCTTCAATTTCGGTCAAATCATCGTCGCCTCTCAAATTTAAAGATATTTTGGTTTTTACCAGCTTTTTCCCCAGATCTTGGCATGTTGATGTATATACAATTTCGCTTGACTACATTCTCTAAAGGCAATGGCTTCTTTTTTTTTTCTTTTTTCTCTCAATGGATATTATATAGACTGCTCTGTCAGACACTTCACAATCCAGTAGACGTGACAGATTTCACACAATCTTTGGTCAATGGCAACGGTACAAAATAAATAATCGGTCGCAAATCCATACATTTGCAGCTTGTTTTGCCATAAGCAATCAATTGTTTCTTTTTTCAGTTACTCTTATAGTTAGTTACCTGAAACAAATTATCCACATTCATTCTAGATATTCATCCCATTCTTTAACATCTACAGAGGTTGTTGACAAAGTACACATATAAACATCATACTTTCATGGCAGTCCAGATCCAACACAGCAGATCATCCTGCAAAGGTCAAATTGATCTTTTAAATTGGAGGTATTCAGTGTTTTTGTTTTTGTTGAAACAAGCTCTACAAAAAAAATGTTTTGTTTTGAAAATGTTTTGAATATGAATCAAATCCATATGTTGTATAAAGCTGACTGACCTGCCCCACTATCCCTCTTCTTGAGCCATGTGACACGCACCATGGCTCAATATTGCTCACCATTTGCATAGGTTCTTTGGTGGGGTAGGTCATTTATAGATGTCATTCTCTAATCTTGCCCCTTTTTTCATCCATAATTGAATTTCACTCCATGGACTTTGTCGCTGCACATCTTTAAAAATATTTCAGTGATTTAATCTGCTTCTTGTGTGTATAAAATTTGAAGTGTTTTTTGCGCTGCAGCTTTGTGGTTCTGTCTGCACGCTTGTTACCTCTTGACACCTTATCAGTCTCGTGTAAGTGTGTGTACTGCACACGTGCACAAACGTTGCAGGTGGTTATTTCTTCATGCGCAGTGGTCAACGCGGCACTCTCTAGCTGCCAACAGCACTTTTTACTATGCGCACCCAACCAGAGTAAGGGGAGGAGCACATTTCAGAAAACGTGCTCAGCTCGTCGAGAAAATGCGATTTAAGCAATAAAATTAAAAATGCACCTAAAACCTAAACCAAACGTTGCAGGTGGTTATTTCTTCATGCGCAGTGGTCAACGCGGCACTCTCTAGCTGCCAAGAGCACTTTTTACTATGCGCACCCAACCAGTGACGGGAGGAGCACATTTCAGAAAACATGCTCAGCTCGTCGAGAAAATGCGATTTAAGCAATAAAATTAAAAATGCACCCAAAACCTAAACCAAACGTTGCAGGTGGTTATTTCTTCATGCGCAGTGGTCAACGCGTCACTCTCTAGCTGCCAAGAGCACTTTTTACTATGCGCACCCAACCAGAGTGACGGGAGGAGCACATTAAAGAAAACGTGCTCAGCTCGTCGAGAAAATGTGATTTAAGCAATAAAATTAAAAATGCACCTAAAACCTAAACCAAACGTTGCAGGTGGTTATTTCTTCATGCGCAGTGGTCAACGCGGCACTCTCTAGCTGCCAAGAGCACTTTTTACTATGCGCACCCAACCAGAGTGACGGGAGGAGCACATTTCAGAAAACGTGCTCAGCTCGTCCAGAAAATGCGATTTAAGCAATAACATTAAAAATGTACCTAAAACCTAAACCAAACGTTGCAGGTGGTTATTTCTTCATGCGCAGTGGTCAACGCGGCACTCTCTAGCTGCCAAGAGCACTTTTTACTATGCCCACCCAACCAGAGTGACGGGAGGAGCACATTTCAGAAAACGTGCTCAGCTCGTCGAGAAAATGCGATTTAAGCAATAAAATAAAAAATGCACCTAAAACCTAAACCAAACGTTGCAGGTGGTTATTTCTTCATGCACAGTGGTCAACGCGGCACTCTCTAGCTGCCAAGAGCACTTTTTACTATGCGCACCTAACCAGAGTGACGGGAGGAGCACGTTTCAGAAAACGTGCTCAGCTCGTCGAGAAAATGCGATTTAAGCAATAAAATTAAAAATGCACCTAAAACCTAAACACGACGTTGCAGGTGGTTATTTCTTCATGCGCAGTGGTCAACGCGGCACTCTCTAGCTGCCAACAGCACTTTTTACTATGCGCACCCAACCAGAGTGACGGGAGGAGCACATTTCAGAAAACGTGCTCAGCTCGTCGAGAAAATGCGATTTAAGCAATAAAAATAAAAATGCACCCAAATCCTAAACCAAACGTTGCAGGTGGTTATTTCTTCATGCGCAGTGGTCAACGCGGCACTCTCTAGCTGCCAAGCGCACTTTTTACTATGCCCACCCAACCAGAGTGACGGGAGGAGCACATTCCAGAAAACGTGCTCAGCTCGTCGAGAAAATGCGATTTAAGCAATAAAATTAAAAATGCACCTAAAACCTAAACCAAACGTTGCAGGTGGTTATTTCTTCATGTGCAGGGGTCAACGCGGCACCCTCTAGCTGCCAAGAGCACTTTTTACTATGCGCACCCAACCAGAGTGACGGGAGGAGCACATTTCAGAAAACGTGCTCAGCTCGTCGAGAAAATGCGATTTAAGCAATAAAATTAAAAAATGCACCTAAAACCTAAACCAAACGTTGCAGGTGGTTATTTCTTCATGCGCAGTGGTCAACGCGGCACTCTCTAGCTGCCATGAGCACTTTTTACTATGCGCACCCGACCAGAGTGACGGGAGGAGAACATTTCGGAAAACGTGCTCAGCTCGTCGAGAAAATGCGATTTAAGCAATAAAATACAAAATGCACCTAAAACCTAAACCAAACTTTGCAGGTTGTTATTTCTTCATGCGCAGTGGTCAACGCGGCACTCTCTAGCTGCCAAGAGCACTTTTTACTATGCGCACCCAACCAGAGTGACGGGAGGAGCACATTTCAGAAAACGTGCTCAGCTCGTCGAGAAAATGCGATTTAAGCAATAAAATTAAAAATGCACCTAAAACCTAAACCAAACGTTGCAGGTGGTTATTTCTTCATGCGCAGTGGTCAACGCAGCACTCTCTAGCTGCCAAGAGCACTTTTTACTATGCGCACCCAACCAGAGTGACGGGAGGAGCACATTTCAGAAAACGTGCTCAGCTCGTCGAGAAAATGCGATTTAAGCAATAAAATTAAAAATGCACCTAAAACCTAAACCAAACGTTTCAGATGGTCATTTCTTCATGCGCAGTGGTCAACGCGGCACTCTCTAGCTGTCAAGAGCACTTTTTACTATGCGCACCCAACCAGAGTGACGGGAGGAGCACATTTCAGAAAACGTGCTCAGCTCGTCGAGAAAATGCGATTCAAGCAATAAAATTAAAAATGCACCCAAAACCTAAACCAAACGTTGCAGGTGTTTTTTTCTTCATGCGCAGTGGTCAACGCGACACTCTCTAGCTGCCAGGAGCACTTTTTACTATGCGCACCCAACCAGAGTGACGGGAGGAGCACATTTCAGAAAACGTGCTCAGCTCGTCGAGAAAATGCGAATTAAGCAATAAAATTAAAAATGCTCCTAAAACCTAAACCAAACGTTGCAGGTGGTTATTTCTTCATGCGCAGCAGTCAACGCGGCACTCTCTAGCTGCCAAGAGCACTTTTTACTATGCGCACCCAACCAGAGTGACGGGAGGAGCACATTTCAGAAAACGTGCTCAGCTCGTCGAGAAAATGCGATTTAAGCAATAAAATTAAAAATGCACCCAAAACCTAAACCAAACGTTGCAGGTGGTTATTTCTTCATGCGCAGTGGTCAACGCGACACTCTCTAGCTGCCAGGAGCAGTTTTTACTATGCGCACCCAACCAGAGTGACGGGAGGAGCACATTTCAGAAAACGTGCTCAGCTCGTCGAGAAAATGCGAATTAAGCAATAAAATTAAAAATGCACCTAAAACCTAAACCAAACGTTGCAGGTGGTTATTTCTTCATGCGCAGCAGTCAACGCGGCACTCTCTAGCTGCCAAGAGCACTATTTACTATGCGCACCCAACCAGAGTGACGGGAGGAGCACATTTCAGAAAACGTGCTCAGCTCGTCGAGAAAATGCGATTTAAGCAATAAAATTAAAAATGCACCTAAAACCTAAACCAAACGTTGCAGGTGGTTATTTGTTCATGCCCAGTGGTCAACGCGGCACTCTCTAGCTGCCAAGAGCACTTTTTACTATGCGCACCCAACCAGAGTGACGGGAGGAGCACATTTCAGAAAACGTGCTCAGCTCGTCGAGAAAATGCGATTTAAGCAATAAAATTAAAAATGCACCTAAAACCTAAACCAAACGTTGCAGGTGGTTATTTCTTCATGCGCAGTGGTCAACGCGTCACTCTCTAGCTGCCAAGAGCACTTTTTACTATGCGCACCCAACCAGAGTGACGGGAGGGGCACATTTCAGAAAACGTGCTCAGCTCGTCGAGAAAATGCGATTTAAGCAATAAAATTAAAAATGCACCTAAAACCTAAACCAAACTTTCACCCCAGCGACCCGGGTTCGAATCTCAGTGGGACGAAAAAACTTTTATCATAGAAAATTTGCAACACAGTTGCTCGTGTAACCATATAACGATACACTTCTTTAGAGCTAGGGTTAGGTTTGAAGTTAGGGTTGGAGCTAGAATTAGGTTTAGAGCTAGTGTTAGGGTTAGAGCTAGGGTTAGTGTTAGAGCTAGGGTTAGTGCTAGGGTTAGGGTTAGAGCTAGGGTTGGGGTTAGGGTTAGGGTAGGGTTAGAGCTAGTGTTAGGGTTAGAGCTAGGGTTAGGGTTAGAGCTAGCGCTAGGGTTAGGGTTAGAGCTAGGGTTGGGGTAGGGCTAGGGTTAGGGTTAGAGCTAGGGTTAGGGTTAGAGCTAGGGTTAGGGTTAGAGCTAGGGTTAGGGTTAGAGCTAGGGTTAGAGCTAGGGCTAGGGTTAGGGTTAAAGCTAGGGTTAGAGCTAGAGCTAGGGTTAGGGCTAGGGTTAGAGCTAGGGTTAGGCTTAGAAATAGGGTTGTAGCTAGGGTTAGGGTTAGAGCTAGTGTTAGGGTTCGAGTTAGGGTTAGAGCTAGTGTTAGGGTTAGAGTTGGGGTTAGAGCTGGTGTTAGGGTTAGAGTTAGGGTTAGATCTAGGGTTAGAGCTAGGGTTAGGGTTAGAGCTAGGGTTAGGGTTAGAACCAGGGTTAGGGTTAGAGCTAGAGTTAGGGTTAGAGCTAGGGTTAGGGTTAAGTTTAGGGTTAGAGTTAGGGTTAGGGTTAGAGCTAGGGTTAGGGTTACACCTAGGGTTAGGGCTAGGGTTAGAGCTAGAGTTAGGGTTAGAGCTAGGGTTAGGGCTAAGTTTAGGGTTAGGGTTAGAGCTAGGGTTAGGGTTTGAGCTAGCGTTAGGGTTAGAGCTAGGGTTAGGGTTAGATCTAGTCAATTCGATCAAGGGACCCGTCACTATGAGAATAGTGGCGTGACATAAATTGTTTGGAGAAGCACAAATGTGATTTTTACTTTTTGATTTCTTTGCTAGGGCGGCTCGGTGGCGCACTGGGTAGCACGTCCGCCTCACAGTTAGGAGGGTGCGGGTTCGATTCCACCTCCGGCCCTCCCTGTGCGGAGTTTGCATGTTCTCCCCGAGCCCGCGTGGGTTTTCTCCGGGCACTCCGGTTTCCTCCCACATCCCAAAAACATGCTTGGTAGGCCGATTGATCACTCCAAATTGTCCCTGAGTGCGAGTGCGAATGATTGTTTGTCTCTGTGTGCCCTGCGATTGGCTGGCAACCGGTTCAGGGTGTCCCCCGCCTACTGCCCGATGACGGCTGGGATAGGCTCCAGCACGCCCGCGACCCCCGTGGGGACTAAGCAGTTCAGAAAATGGATGGATGGATGGATGGATTTCTTTGCTTGGCTAAAAATGTATTCTGTAACAGCTTAAAGCAATATTGTTAGTCAATTCGATCAAGAGACCCGTCACTATGAGAATAGTGGCGTGACATAAATTGTTTAAAGAAATAGATCAAAGGTTTGGATTTTTATTTCAGAGTTAATTGAAGCGTAACTTTAAAAAGTTATTCTCATGAAACAGGAAGTGAAGAAAAGGGGAAGTGAAAGATTTTACCAGGGGCTAGCTGTACATTTGGTGGAAAGTAATGCGTGGTCAGGGCGGAAACAGCTGCTGAAGGCAACAGGTGTCCGAGCGTGGGAAAACTGGGCAATCATACCCTATAGGAGGCGTGGGAAAACTGACCAGTTTTATTCTATAGGGGCGTGGGAAAACTGGGCAGTCTTCCCCTATAGGGAGGGTATAGAAGAAAGAAAGGGGGGGGGGACAGAGAAGTCTATAAAAAGTCCTGCAGGGGCAGCTACGGGGCTTTTTCCCCCAAAGAGCGCTCATACGTGAAGAAGCCCGAGGGAGTTTCAAGATTTTTTCCAAAGTCCCGAGATCTTTGTGTGAGACGCAGGATCGCTGGTCTGAAATTAACTTGAATTTACTCCAAAGAATTGGACTGGACAACTTTGCAGGACAAACTAGGTGAGAGGAACGACTTTTCTGTATTTTAGCGAGGGTGGGGAATAGTCATCGGGCCGCCGGTCCCCTCGAGGCCAGCCTGTTCCTCCAATTTGGATTTTAGAAGTAAGATCGAATTGATCACTCGACTTTGCTTCCACCAAAAATAGCACGCAGCTGGTATTTACTTTTTCCCTCTTTCATGAACTGTGTTTTGCAATCGAATTGTTCTGGGATTGAATGATTTTATTAACACGGGTATCAGTGGGTGAAATTGTTCGGTTTCTGGAGTGATTAAGATTTGTAATTCTATTTCATGTTTCTTCAATAAATGTGTATATTCATCTACTTTGTTGTGCGCTGATTTGTACTGAATGTGCAATCACACATTCGGGGTTGACTGGACAATTTGATTAATGTCAAAGTCAAAGTCAAAGTCAGCTTTATTGTCAATTTCTCCACATGCCAAAGACACACAAAGAAACCGAAATTTCGTTCCCCCCTATCCCACGGTGACAAGACATGGCTCACAACAGACAAACAAGTAAACAAGTATAACAAAAGCGTGCTGAATAAATAATGAATAAATAACACAACAATAAATAAATAAATAAATAAAGAAATAGGAGGAGCAGAAAAAAAAAGGAGCAAGTGCGCGTACAGCAGACATTCCCGAAAATAGCGCAACAGTGCCGCACGCTACGCAGAAGGGGGTAGCGAGTTCAGGGCCCTAACAGCCTGGAGAAAGAAGCTGTTGGCGAGTCTGGTGGTGCGGGAGCGCAGGCTCCTGTACCTCTTCCCAGAGGGCAGAAGGTCAAACAAAGAGTGAGCCGGGTGACTCACATCTCTGGCAATCGAGGTTGCCTTGCGGGCGACATGGGAGGTGTAAATGTCCTTCAGGGAGGGTAGCGAAGCACCAATAATCTTACCAGCCGTATTCACTATGCGCTGCAGGGCCTTCAAGTTCTGTTCAGTGCAGTTACCACCCCAGACAGCGATGCAACTGGTGAGGACGCTCTCAATGGTGCCACGGTAAAATGTAGACAGGACTGCCTGAGGAGCACATGCACGCCTGAGCTTCCGCAGGAAGTACAAGCGGCGCTGAGCTTTCTTTGCCAGTGACGAGGTGTTTTCGGACCAGGAGAGGTCCTCACTGATGTGCACCCCCAGGAACTTGGTGCAGCTCACCCTCTCCACCACAGCACCATCGATGATCAGCGGCAGGTGTGTTGTGTGACCCTTCCGGAAGTCAACAATCATTTCCTTGGTCTTATTGACGTTCAGCAGGAGGTTGTTGTCCCTGCACCACGTGGTCAGAAGGTCAACTTCTGACCTGTACCGAGTCTCGTCGCCCTTCGTGATGAGACCCACCAGAGTCGTGTCGTCAGCAAACTTCACTATGCGGTTGTCGCTGTAGGTCGCAGTGCAGTCATGCGTCAGCAGGGTGAAGAGCAATGGACTGAGCACGCAGCCCTGGGGGGCTCCCGTGCTCAGCGTGATGCTGGCGGAGATTTTGTCGCCAACACGCACCACCTGAGGCCTCTGACAGAGGAAGTCCAGTATCCAGTTGCAGAGGGAGGTACTGAGGCCCAGCTCGTCGAGTTTGCAGATGAGTCGCTGCGGCACAATGGTGTTGAAGGCAGAGCTGAAGTCCACAAACAGCAACCTCACATATGAGTCCTTTCTCTCCAGGTGGGTGAGGGCCGAGTGGAGGGCAGAGCAGATGGCATCCTCAGAGGACCGCTTGGCACGGTACGCAAACTGGAAAGGGTCAATGGTGGGGGGGAGAACGGACTTGATGTGCTCCATGACCAGCCGCTCAAAGCACTTCATGATGATGGGCGTCAGTGCTACAGGGCGGTAGTCATTGAAGCAGGATGGTGCAGGTTTCTTTGGCACAGGAACGATGGTGGCAGCCTTGAAACACGAGGGGACGATGGCCTGCTGCAGGGAAACGTTAAAGATGTCCGTGAAGACACCCGACAGCTCCCCAGCACAGTCCTTCAGCGCTCGACCCGGGATGTTGTCAGGGCCCGCCGCCTTACGGGTGTCAATAGCGGCAAGCGCCCTCCTCACACCGTCGGCAGAGAGGCGCAGGGGCTGCTCGTGTGGGGGGGGAGTGGACTTCAGTGGGCAAGTGCTGTTCTGGGCGTCGAAGCGAGCAAAGAAGCGGTTCAGATCGTTCAGCAGACGGACGTCGCCCTCACAGCTCCTCGGCGCGGGCTTGTAGTCCGTGATGGTCTGAATGCCCCGCCAAAGGCTACGTGCGTCCTTGCTGTCCTTGAAGTGGGTGGAGACCTTGCACGAGAACGCCTTCTTCGCTTCTTTGATGCCTCGGGACAGGTCGGCCCTCGCTGTCCTCAAGCCAGCCTCATCCCCCGCTCTGAAAGCCTTGTCCCTGGCCCTCAACAGTCTGAGGACAGCCCCCGTCAGCCACGGCTTCCAGTTCGCGCGAGTGACGACGGATTTCGAGCAAGTCACATCATCGATGCACTTTGTGATGTAAGAGGTAACAGAGTCAGTATACTCCTCTATGTCCGTCCAATCGTTGTAGGTGGCTGCCTGCTTAAATAAGTCCCAGTCAGTGGTGTCGAAGCAGTCACGAAGTGCATCGGAGGCACCCTCAGGCCACACTCGAACCTGCCTCCGAACCGGCCTGGATGCCTTTACCAATTGTCTGTATGCGGGCAAAAGCAAAACGGTGAGATGGTCAGAAAGCCCCAGATGGGGGAGGGGGGTGGCTTTGAAAGCTCCCTTTTGCGCCGAGTAGACTAGGTCCAGGAAGCTGTCTCCACGTGTCGGAAAGGGAACATGCTGGTGAAGCCTCGGGAAAACAGACTTCAGGTTGGCATGATTGAAGTCTCCAGCGAAGATGGTGAAACCGTCAGGGTGCGCTGTTTGCTGTTCACTGACAGCCTGGTACAGTTCACCAAGCGCCGCGATCCTGTCTCCTTCGATGTTGGAAGGCGGGATGTATACCGCGACTAGCAGAATCGCGGTAAATTCCCTCGGCAGATAAAAAGGACGGCACTTAATGATCACAAACTCCACAAGCGGCGAGCAGTGCTTACATACCACCACAGAGTCCCGGCACCATTCTTCTCGGATGTAGACGCATATTCCACCTCCACGTGACTTTCCCCCTCGTACAATGGCACGGTCCGCCCGATAGCACGCTAGCCGCTCCAGATGCACTGCAGAGTCCGGAATGTTGTCACTCAACCAGGTCTCGGTGAACACGAGCACACAGCAGTTCCGCACCGTCCGGTTCGTAGACCTCAGCAGGCGAACGTAATCCATTTTGTTTTCCAGCGATCGAACATTCGCCAGAAGAATGGAGGGCACCGCCGGTCGCGCTGGGTTGGCCGCCAGCCTGGCCCGGACGCCTCCGCGCTTGCCCCTCTTTTGCCTCCTCGCACACCGTTTCCGACGGCTCCCAACCGGGGGAGGAATAGCGGGTGAGGTCGGCGACGTTTCAGGACGTAGCAGTCCGAGCGCCTTTAATGTCGACGCTTCAAAGTCCAGAACGCCGCAAAACCCACTTCTGCCGATGTCAAGCAGAACCTGCCTGCTGTACTTGTAGCACGGACGAGACGAACACACAAGACTGTCGGACGAACACTCATAAGACGAACAAATCACCGTACTGACGGGACAGAGAGTGGCCGCTGCGTGTGCACGCGCCGCCATCTTGAAAGGATGTGCGGGGGGTTATTATGGTATAACATAGGACCGTAATAAATAAAAGTAACAGACAATTTTAGAGAATTGAATAACTTTCGTAGTTATTTGAGACACGAGTGAATTTCAATCCGTTTGAAAGTTTGCTTCGTCTGAATAAATTAACGGAAGTGTTTGAATCGGATTATTGGTTTGGTCCCCTGCACCTCTCTGCCGACGGTGTGAGGAGGGCGCTTGCCGCTATTGACACCCGTAAGGCGGCGGGCCCTGACAACATCCCGGGTCGAGCGCTGAAGGACTGCGCTGGGGAGCTGTCGGGTGTCTTCACGGACATCTTTAACGTTTCCCTGCAGCAGGCCATCGTCCCCTCGTGTTTCAAGGCTGCCACCATCGTTCCTGTGCCGAAGAAACCTGCACCGTCCTGCTTCAATGACTACCGCCCTGTGGCACTGACGCCCATCATCATGAAGTGCTTTGAGCGGCTGGTCATGGAGCACATCAAGTCCGTTCTCCCCCCCACCATTGACCCTTTCCAATTTGCGTACCGTGCCAAGCGGTCCTCTGAGGATGCCATCTGCTCTGCCCTCCTCTCGGCCCTCACCCATCTGGAGAGAAAGGACTCATATGTGAGGTTGCTGTTTGTGGACTTCAGCTCTGCCTTCAACACCATTGTGCCGCAGCGACTCATCCGCAAACTCGACGAGCTGGGCCTCAGTACCTCCCTCTGCAACTGGATACTGGACTTCCTCTGTCAAAGGCCTCAGGTGGTGCGTGTTGGCGACAAAATCTCCGCCAGCATCACGCTGAGCACGGGGGCCCCCCAGGGCTGCGTGCTCAGTCCATTACTCTTCACCCTGCTGACGCATGACTGCACTGCGACCTACAGCGACAACCGCATAGTGAAGTTTGCTGACGACACGACTCTGGTGGGTCTCATCACGAAGGGCGACGAGACTCGGTACAGGTCGGAAGTTGACCTTCTGACCACGTGGTGCAGGGACAACAACCTCCTGCTGAACGTTAATAAGACCAAGGAAATCATTGTTGACTTCCGGAAGGGTCACACAACACACCTGCCGCTGATCATCGACGGTGCTGTGGTGGAGAGGGTGAGCTGCACCAAGTTCCTGGGGGTGCACATCAGTGAGGACCTCTCCTGGTCCGCAAACACCTCGTCACTGGCAAAGAAAGCTCAGCGCCGCCTGTACTTCCTGCGGAAGCTCAGGCGTGCATGTGCTCCTCAGGCAGTCCTGTCTACATTCTACCGTGGCACTATTGAGAGCGTCATCACCAGTTGCATCGCTGTCTGGGGTGGTAACTGCACTGAACAGAACTTGAAGGCCCTGCAGCGCATAGTGAATATGGCTGGTAAGATTATTGGTGCTTCGCTCCCATCTCGCCCGCAAGGCAACCTCGATTGCCAGAGATGTGAGTCACCCGGCTCACTCTTTGTTTGACCTTCTGCCCTCTGGGAAGAGGTACAGGAGCCTGCGCTCCCGCACCACCAGACTTGCCAACAGCTTCTTTCCCCAGGCTGTTAGGGCCCTGAACTCGCTACCCCCTTCTGCGTAGCGTGTGGCACTGTTGCGCTATTTTCGGGAATGTCTGCTGTACGCGCACTTGCTCCTTTTTTGTTCTGCTCCTCTTATTTATTTATTTATTGTTGTGTTATTTATTCATTATTTATTCAGCACGCTTTTGTTATACTTGTTTACTTGTTTGTCTGTTGTGAGCCATGTCTTGTCACCGTGGGATAGGGGGGAACGAAATTTCGGTTTCTTTGTGTGTCTTTGGCATGTGGAGAAATTGACAATAAAGCTGACTTTGACTTTGACTTTGACTTTTGACATACATACGTATATAGTACATACATATAGACAGACAGACATCGACAACAAACAACTAGGGGAACCGAACCGCACTAGGGCGGCAACTAGGGGAACCGAACCGCACTCGGGCGGCGACTTGGGGGACAGAACCGCGCTCGAGCGGCGACTTGGGGAACCGAACCGCGCTCGGGCGGCGACTTGGGGAACCGAACCGCGCTCGGGCGGCGGCTTGGGGGACAGAACCGCACTCGGGCGGCGACTTGGGCAACCGAACCGTGCTCGGGCGGCGACTTGCGGAACCGAACCGTGCTCGGGCGGCGACTTGGGGAACCGAACCGCGCTCGGGCGGCGACTTGGGGAAACAGAACCGCGCTCGGGCGGCGACTTAGGGGACAGAACCGCACTCTGGCGGCGACTTGGGGGACAGAACCGCACTCTGGCGGCGACTTGGGGGACAGAAAAGCACTCGGGCGGCGACTTGGGAAACCGAACCGCACTCGGGCGGCGACTTGGGGATCCGAACCGCACACGGGCGGCGACTTGGGGAACCAGAACCGCACTCTGGCGGCGACCTGGGGGACAGAACCGCACTCGGGCGGCGACTTGGGGAACCGAACCGCACACGGGCGGCAACTTGGGGAACCCAACCGCACACGGGCGGCGACTTGGGGAAACGAACCGCACTCGGGCGGCAACTTGGGGAAACAGAACCGCACTCTGCGGCAAACGGAGAGTCTGAACCGCGTGCAGCGGCAACAGTCACAGCCACACGCACGACGGCATACAGGAAGCCAGAGCTGCACGTAGCAGCAGGAGTCAGTGTTTCAGCATTGAGGGCAGGGTCTGTGATGATCGCGGGTCTGGCATTGTTGGCACGAGGCCCGGCAATGCCGCGGGTCCGGTGACGCTGGGATGGAGCCAGTTGGCGGCCGCGAGTCTGATGGCGCAGGGAGGCACTCCGATGGCGGCCGCGGGTCCGGCGTCGCTGCAGTGAAGTCCGATTGCGGCCGCGAAGCCGCTGGTGCCAGAAGCACTCTGATGGCGGCCGCGGGTCCGGCATCGCGGCAGCAGAGTCTGATCGCGGCCGCAAAGCCGCTGGCGCCAGAAGCACTCTGATGGTGGCCACGGGTCCGGCGTTCCGGCAGCAGAGTCCCAACGCTGCCGCGAAGCCCATGGCGCTGGAACATGCACGGATTGGCGGTCGTGGATTGGGCATCGCAGCAGGATCTGATGGAGGAAGGGGGTCCAAGCGCTGGTCGTTGTAGTGGTCGGATCGTTCTGTCACGTTCAGGGGTGGAGTATGGAGCAGGAGGACCAAGTGCAGCTTGGACCAGGGTTTATTGAGGGAAAAGGGAAGTGGAACGAGGCATCGAGGGAAACAGACGAGAACTGGCAAACTAATAACATGAGAGACTGACCGACAGGGATTGCAAACAGAAACAGACTCGAAACAGACAGGAACCACAAGGACAGCAAACGGGACGACATCGACGATCCGACAGGGAGTGAGGGGCAGACAGGACTTATATACACGACAGGTAACGAGAGGCAGGTGGGAATAATCACACTGATCATGGGCACACAGGAGGGGAGGGGCGAGCACACAGACACACGAACAGAACTATGAAACGATCGGGGACGAGTCCTGACAGAAAACACTTAAAATCTCACAATCCCCCCCTTTGTTTTGTTTTTTTCTTCCACCTCCCCCCATTTGACACATTCTAAAAAATGTGTCACAATGGTTAAAAAGTAAAAATAACAATGTCCATGGTGACATACCCATCGCCAGCTGGACCGCACTCTGGCGGCGACTTGTATTTGTTATTTAAAGCCCTACTGTATTCTTTTTTAATTAAGTAGTGCCTTGTATTACTATTTTGCTGACTATCCAGAATTCCAACTTTCTTATGGCCCCTCACCCCTTCAAGCTCAAATATGCATCCTATAAATCAGTCGCAGTTGATGTGTAATTAAATTCTATTATTGTTTTGATCAAGGTCAATTAAGTTCAGCAATTCAGCCTTCTGTTGCCCGAATCCAAATTTTCACTGGTCCAATTATAAAATTTTATCATTTCGATTAGATTCATTATGTCTTCAACATGCTGTCACATATAAAAATTTATGATTCAAATCATTTAATTTCTATCGATCAATATCCACTTTGCAAAGTTTCTGATCACGCTGTCGTGATTTGTTATTATTAGTGTATCTTCACTGTCCATATCTGTGTATTTTGTTTTTTATCCTCGTTTCAGTGTCAATAAGCAGCCCTATTATTCCCTCTTTTATCAAAACTCCTCAGTTATGTCTGCTCCAGCACCCAAACACACTTCCATCCCTTTTGTCCCATACTCCACCAACTTTGTAATGCTTCAGCAGTCTTTAGCAATGTGTCCAGTTTGACTTCATGTGCCTCGTGCAAGTCTTTAGCAGCCTCTCATCTTAGATTCTCATGATGATGATTCAGGGCTGGACCGTCCGCCATTCTCAAATGCGTCCATCTTGTCTTTGTTCTTTCAGTCCATTTTCTTTTTGATCTACAACTGTGTGTATTCCACCAACTGTATGGTTCTTGTCGTGTGAAGAGCCGTGCTTGCCCCCTTCAAGCATGATAATAGTTCCTGTTGTTCTCCCAAAGGTCAAAGGTGTCTCATGACCAGGGACAGTCCTCTGTTGATTTTGAGACAGCCAGTGGAGTAAGAGGACTCAGTTCAGGAATTGTGCCACGCGCTAGGGCAGAACACACTGGGACACCAATCAGTCTTCCTGTGTAGTATTTGTTCCTTCCACCCCAAATCTTCACATTAACATATTGTATCCTATCAGTTGCGCACACTCATCATCTTACTATCAAGCCGCCCTTATCAAATGCTGTTTTTTTTTTTTTTGTTTTTTTTTCCATCCACCCTACCCATTAACACGGCTAAAATCCTCGTTCCAGTGTTTATCATCAAATAAAGTTCCGAAATCCTTTGTACTAAACTGTAATGTAACTGAACAATCTACCAACATGGTTGTATATGCGGTGAATGTTATTGTTCAATCTATAGGTCATACAGCGCCTGTGTTCCAACTATGACACTCCTCCTTGGTTTACCATCTCATAAATTATTGTTGTCAGCAGCGCTAAATGATAGTGCTTGAAAGTGAATGTCTTATCGCCCAATTCAAAACACATGCCACATTTGAGCTAGTATTTATTTATGTCTTTATTTTCCCATCCTCATGTTAGCTGGCATGTGTCAGAATTAAAATGTAATTTTGCTTTTAATTTTAAGTCTTTCAAAATTGCTATATCCTTACTGCACCGCGATAAACTGTTAAACATATCTTTAAAAACAAACAAAAACAATCTAGGCTGCTGCACAGACTCTTAAAAGTGGCACCCAAATGCCAGATCACAAATCAAACCTCCTCCTTCACTCTCACATTTTTGATAAAACAGTCTACTTATCTAGACACTGTCATCACATACGAAATAATGGCCTGCAAATTAAATATAATGTTGTTGCAGTGGTCCCTCAAAACATGTGACTAGGATTTGGACAATTATTAACCCCCATCAATTGATCAATTATCTCCTCACTAAATTCCTAGCCTGTTGACCTATCTGCATAAAGAAGACATTTACAATGTAGGGGATAAGAGAATAACAAGGAACACCTTATAAACAAAATAAACCCAACCCACAATCAAAACCAAATAAACTAGGACCATGACATATGTGGACCCACACAGTACTCCAAATATTTCCTCATTAAAATGTTTGCCTTTTTGTGTAGAGCACCATTGAATTCTAATCATTGACCTAATTTTATCCTTAATTTAATCCCAATCACGAATGCCCACTACTTAATACTTTACTTGGTGTTCTTTTAATAAAAAATGCCCCCTTGCAATGTCATTTTTATTTGTTGTTTATTTACTCTAAGTGATTCAAATCTTTGACGTATCCTTACATGTGTCCTTGTATAGTCTTATGTCATAACCAATCAATAATTCCTCCTAAATTTAAAATCTGCAATCATAATTTGTATGTTCTCTCTTACTCTCACATTTTTATGAGGGCTGGGCACTCTCCTCGTTGGACAAGTTTCTGCCCACAACCCTCAGATTATTCTATAATTTCTCATTTTTACGTTTAACAATGCAAATCTGATAAACCATTGTCTAGCACACCGTTTCCGTGCACCAATTTAACGCAATTCCATCCTTTATAACGAACTGATACACAAAGACAAACATACACATAAACAAACACAGGGGCCCACAACATAGACATGACAATCTTCCCAGCTGATTCAAGGGTGGGGGTGGGGTGGGCAACTGAAGTGCGGAGAGCCTCGCCACCACCACGTCGCACAATGTAACCCCCCACCTCTGTCCAAAATATGCATTTGTGCCCACCTGACCGTTTGGCCCAAACTTTAGAGCCGCAGCCTTTTGAAAACAAAAATGGTTCCAGTTTAACCCCACCACACAATGGGATGTAACCTTCATGCTAATTAAATATACATTCTTTATCAAATTCTTGTTAAGCCATTTTTCCGACTCCAACTCTCATGCAAAATCAAAATAAAATCATCAATTTTATACAAATCAACTTATTGTTCTTCATGAACCACAAATCATCACTTCCATCCCATGAACAGCACCACAACTAATCACTCACTTCTTCAGCTGCGCCACTGTCCCATCTGACAGCCAAGCCTGCTTTCCACACAATATCATCATAGACACACTTCAACAATTATGTAGCGACCTGGTTAACCCAGTTACCCTTCCGCCTAGACAAAAATATAAGTCTCTAAGGTCGCACTATTGAGGTCGCCAGTCATCCGTCCTGCTATATCAGCGATGCCTTCACCCTTTTTTTTTTTTTTTTCACAAGTCCCCGACTCGTATTGGTGTGCCTGGCCTATCCAATCGACCCCGACCTTAGGCAACAGTATAAGTTCTGTTAGGTTACGGATTTTAGTTATTGATCTGACTCCAAATTGCGATCAACACTTAACACATAAATTGCTATGTCCTAATCCACACACTGGCACACCTAACAATTTTGCGAGTTCGTTCTGTCAAAGAGAAGACCAGTAGATCAATCAGACCAAATTTACCAATTGTTTATTCCTGACAAAGCGCACTAATACAGGCCTGGGTCCCGGGTCCCTCACACTAAAACTCGTGCGTTTTTGTGACCACCAAAAGACGACACATTCTTCCGGGTTGCCCAGTTTTGAAGAAACACAATATGAATATTAAAGCATGCAAAATATTGTGAGATGATTGGTCGATGGCCATCTAGGTGTCGCTGGTCTGGCGGTTGGGTTTTCCCCGCGAAGCCCGACCACATAGACGTGCTGTTGTTCTCGTTTCTCACCGACCTTAAGGTGTTCTCGTCCGGTACTCCCTGTCTGGGCCTATTCCACAACACTTCGAAGAAAACAAGTTCATGCAGTTTGCCTGCACATTCTTCGCCACCCACCAATCCACACGAGCACTCCAATACTAGATATTATATTAATATGATTATAAGTTTAACACAACCTTAAAAATATGTTTGCAACCTGCCGAAAGCACATTTCCTTTTAGTTCCTAAGTGTCTACTATTGAGGCCACTCAGGTGCCCATATGCTAGTCACTGGCATCCCACAAGTTCCAGCGGTGTGAGAGCCCTTTGCTGATCAGACAAAGTCCTGACCACCTTTCTCTTAATTCACCACGACTCGGACATCCCAGATGTGCCTTGCCTTAGACAGCCCTATAATGTTCTAAGGTCACACTATTGGAATCGCTCGGAATCTGTCCTGCTATATCAGCGACGCCTTCACCTGTTTTTGTATTTTTTAATTTTTTCCACAAATCACTTTTACCAAGTTCCACACAAACACACACTTCTATACAACCACCATTCCTGAACACAGAGCTGAAATTATTAATTTTTGTATTCCACTTTCACTCCACAATATTGCTGAACTGGGAGAGAGAAAAAGAGGTTCCCCCTTACCTTTTGTGCCGATCGGACTGCAATGTTGTTGAGCAAGAGCGGAGAAGGAAGAATCCTTTGTGGACCATGCACTTACCCTTCTGAAGAAATCACGTCGGATGGTCACCATTTGTTGGATTTTGTCCACAATTTAGGGAGCGCGTTATCTGCGCCTCACGGCAAAAGCCATTGCCAATCACCTGTTATCCGATTTACTCACAGTGTGCTCGTTTGATTTCTTCAGATTTAGGAAAATGCCAAGACACTGAAGCACAAATTAGACTTACACAGGTTGGTTGAGTTCAATCACAATTCTTGTTCAGACAGCTCTGTTTTCAGGAAAGTACAATACAGCGCTGGGCCCTTCAAGAGCGGAACGTCTCCATTCAGAAAAGGCAACGTTCAAGGTTCTTTGGTTAGCTTATATCAGTTGCACATGCCAGTGTGGGCCGAGATGAGTAGTCTTTGGGGTGGGGCAAGTTTGCCATGGGAGTGGGTGCTGGTTATGAGCGATTCGGTGTGTGTGGGGGCTGTTGACTTCCATCCCATCTTTCGGCCTTGGCGATCATATTTGGCCGAGTCCTTGGCTGGCTCCCTCTGGCACTTGCTGGTTTTATCTCCACGTGACCTTCCTGTGAACATTCTTCTCCAATCTTGAACATACACTGTTGTTAGAAAAATTGTATATATATATGTTATCATGCGTTCTCTAATGAGTACTTATTCACAATATTACTGTTCAGTATGCTTGCTGCTTTGCCTTGCTTATTCTTATCTTGTACAACAGAACAGAAGGATTACGGCTGGGTCAGGGGCGAGATGACGGTTGTGTCAAACAAGATGCTGCTGACAGCTCAGCGTCCACCAGAACAGATCGTGAAAACAACACGTCAAACAATGCGTCATGAACCTTCTGATCTTTGTTAAAGAACGACACTTTCTCTTTTTATCTCTCAGAATATCGCTTAAACTGTTTTGCTGATATAGCCATATCTGCACGCAACACTTTGTGCGTTACTTTTTGTTTCTTACGAGACGAACCCACAATCTCTTTCCCCCCCCTTAAGGGCTAATCGTCTCACACTGTGGGTAGGGCATTCCAAATAAAAAGAGCGAGGAGTGTAAAACAGATTTTTAGTGTAGTCGGATTGCTGTAAGTCTGATTGCACTCCTCGCGAGAAAAGACTCAATATTCTGCCTCACTTGTTTTTTTGTCTGCTGACCCTTTTCTCTTATTCAGATATTCAGTTAGCACTTTGAACCTAACAGATTTTTGGGGGCTCGTCCGGGATCTCAATAGACCTATTTCGGGATTCCAGCTGACTTTTCGACCCAGGACAAGTCCTTGGCCAAGGCATATAGAGGAAACCCTTTTCACGGGGCTGACTCGATCAGTCGGCTGGACGCCGGAGTGGTTGACGAGATCATCCGAGGAGAAGGCCCAGCAGACTGTGAGTACGGATCTTGATTCTGTTAAAAGTAATGAAAGTGCAGTGACAAGAGGTCACTTAAAACCTTGACAATTCTAGACCCTATCAAGTGCAATTAGAAACAGTTAAATTCTGCAGGGGATGGGGGAGTCCCCTGACGTAAAAGTCAGTTAAATTCCACGGGAGGGCGGACTCCTCTGTTTTCTAAAAAGTACAGGTAATTTGGAGCAGTTAAATTCCACTGAGGTGTCGTGGGGCCTCCTAACTTAACCTTCCTAATGTGTTAGCTTTCTGCTGCCATCTGTGGTGTTTTTCTTAACTCTTGTTTAGCTGGTTTGGCTCCCTTATCCATGAAAAGATAGGTTTTATATCTACTTCAAGAAAAAGGCAAATAAGTTTTCTTACACAATAGGAAGGTTAAAGAGTTTGTTAAAAATCCACGGGAGGGTGGACTCCCCTGCTTGCCTGTGAGACGATAAAAGTGCGCATTGTGTGTGTGTGTATGGTTTGACTGAGAGTGACCTCATTTGAGCTCTCCTCTATGTAAACAACACAGGATTGTAAACAGTGGCTTTGTGTGGATGAAAGCAAGGACTCTCTGCTTCCTCCGGGAAGGTGAAAAGAGACTCGCCACACATCGAACATTTAACCACTGTCCTGTGAATAAAGTTGGCTTTAGGACACTGTAGGTGCCATTCGAATTGCCAACTCCGAAATTTAGAAAATAAACCATGGGAAAATCAAATAGCAAACAAAAGCCGCTACCCAGACATGAATTAAAATGCAAAGATTGGAAATTGATGGAAGAGGTCGACCCCGAAAATGTAAAATATCTTGACAAATGGATAACCGATTACAAATTTGATGGTCAGCTGAAAACGAATTCATTGAATAACCTAAAGCAATCAATTGATGCTAAATGTGGCGTAAAGAAGAATAAAGACGGATATTATCTAATAGTACAATGGGAATTGGAAGCTGAGAAGAGAAAATGTGGGCAAATGAGAGGAAAATTGAAAGATAAGGAAGACGAAGAAAAGATAAAAAAGAACTTGCTGTTGCACAGGCAGGAAGATGATGAGACAGTGTCAGGGCGGGCTCGGTTGAAGGCCGAGGCTGACAATGCGATGAATGAGGATGAGAAAAATTATCAAATTATAAAGACGGAGATTGCAGCACGCCAAAGCGAACCAATTTTTCCGTCTCTGTACCCCAAATTACCAAACACAGATCATCCTCCTGAGTATAGTGATTCTACTCATGGTATGTTGACGCGGAGCCGTGCTAAGTTGGGTCCCTCGGCTGACGCATACCCGATGATTGAAGTGGCCAATCCTCATGATGATGGAGGACCCACCATTTTAGTATACAGAACATGGACCCAAGCTGATATAAAATCAGCAATTGAGGGCATAGCGTTGCCCACTGAAGATGTTGATCAATACTGTATCGACATGAAACAACTTATTGCTTCCTATAATTTGAGAGGCGATGAAGTACAACAGGCTTTCATGGCATCTTTAACCAAACATTGGGCAAGCGTTAAAGGCACCTGGAATCCCTTTGATTCCCGGGGCCGTCCATTGGAATGTAACGGGGTGCCATTACAAACAGAAATTGACCAACTATTGGGCAGGATAAAAATAAAATTCGAACGTAGAGCAAATTACACAGACATTGGCCGAACCAAACAAAAAGAAGATGAGTTGTTTGAAGACTTTAGACACAGACTAGAAAAAGTGTTCAAAGCCAATAGTGGCTTGGAGCATGGAACTGATGTTTATGACCAACAACTCAAAAATGCTCTACATGCAAATTCGCGACCAGCAATCCAAAACTGGATCACTAAACATATGATCACTTTCCCGACATCTACCTTGCCACAGTTCATTGATCATGCTATACACGCCGAAAAAGTTGTCAATTCAAAAAGAGCAAAAGAGAAAGGGAAAACAGGCACCATTTTTTTGGTCAATGGAGAGCAGTCTGAAATGTTCTATCAAAATAAGACCTTCGAACCACGCCTAGGGGGGCGTGGTCGTAACAAATTTCGTGGCAAAGGTAGCGGCGGGTATAGTCGTGATTCTCCCAATTATAAAACAAATGACCAGCCCGCCTCAGGTCAGTCAAAACGATACAACGCTGAACCTCCTATTTGCTGGTCATGTGGGAAAAAAGGCCATATAGCAAGAAACTGCCCAGGCAAGGGCGAGAGTAAACCTCCCTTATGACTAGCCGACAGTCAAACTACAGTTGAAACAACTGCCTGGCCAACAGCTCCCCCTGTTGATGTAGATTTGAACATTCAAGATTTGTTGATGAACAATATTGAGAAGCCAGTGATAACTCTAATGGTAAACGGGACTCCAATAACTTTTTTGTGTGACTCAGGGGCATGTGTGACCACATGTCGTGACATACCTCCAGATGTGCAAAAAAGCGGTAAAACTTTTTGGGTGAGAGCAGCAAATGGGCTGGCAACCCCAGTTCCCCAGTCTCGACCAGTTTGGATACGGGACCCAGAAGGGGGAAGTTGTTGCACTCCCATTTTGCTGATGCCCGGTTGCCCTATTAATTTGCTAGGTAGAGATGCTCTCACTGCCCTTGGGCTTTCCCTTGTGTCTCTTAACGATCAAATTGTTGTCAAAAGGCGACACCAGTTACAGATTTTTGGTCAATTTCACTGCTACTACTTTTATTCATTGGATTTGGCTGATGCAGAAGTGATGGAATTTGGTTCCCCTCTTTTGGCCCATGTGGCCACCCTTTTGCGCTGCCCTGAACAGGCAATGGAAGCCAATGAACTACACATAACTATGTGGCATAAAGACACACCTGGTCCTGATCACAACTACGAGAACATGCTTGAGGCTGCTACACCTGCCACCTTGACGACATCTTTCCTTCTGCATGATGGTGAGAGCCGTGCTTGTGTAGTCATACAAACGGCTCCCCCTGCTGTGCAGAAGTTACACGTGTCTCCCACTCCGCTCCACATCTCTCTCTACAGGCCTCACACCGCAACGTGGCAAAGTTTAGGATTTATGGCTGGTGAGGCCTTGGCAGCTTCTGACTGGACTCAGGTTAATCCTGACTCCTTTTATAGTCCTTCCACCAAGCTCTTCAAACAAAATATGACTCAAGACTTGTCATTCATTAGTGGAATCCACGCTGATCCTGGTGTTGAGCAAACACCCTCATTTTGAGATTATGTGTTGACGTCTGATGACGAGCACATCCTCGCTGAGGTCCCAAGTCATCTTTGGTCTACGGGTCCTTCTGACGTTGGTTTAGTGAAAGGTGCGCTTCCTGTTGTCATAAGACCTCGAACTGAATACCGCCCTTGTGTGAGGCAGTATCCTTTAAAACCTGATGCTTTACAGGGTATTGCACCTGTTATTTCTGATTTGCTAAAAGCAGGTGTCATTGTTCCTTGCCCTGATTCTCCTTGCAATACTCCAATTTTCCCTGTAAAGAAGGCGCCCCCTTCCGTGGGGTGGAGAATGGTGCAGGACTTGCAAGCTGTAAACAATGCTGTTATTCAGAGAGCACCTTGTGTCCCTGACCCGCATACCTTGTTGAATTCATTGACACCTGATGCGAAAATCTTTACAGTGATTGACATTAGCAATGCTTTTTTCTCTGTCCCTATTGCAGAAGAGAGTCAGTTTTGGTTTGCATTTACATATGCTGGCTCAAGGTACACCTTTACAAGGTTACCACAAGGGTACTGTGAAAGCCCGACAATTTACTCGCAGGTGATGGCAGCCAGCATGGCTAAATTTGTCCCGCCAATGGGAAGTCAAATCTTGCTCTATGTTGATGACATTTTAATAGCATCTCCTGATTTTGCCTCTTGCCAGAAAGACACACTCGCAGTGCTGCATCACTTGGCAAGTGAAGGCCACAAGGTCAGCAAGGACAAGCTTCAACTGTGGTCCACTGAAATTAAGTATTTAGGCCACAATCTAAGTTCCCAAGGTCGATCTATAGTTGAGAGCAGAAAGGCCTCTATTTTGCAAGCTCCTAAGCCACTCACAAAGAAACAAATGATGTCTTTTTTGGGTCTCACAGGTTATTGTAGAAGCTGGATACTTGATTATGCCCAAATTGTTGCTCCTCTGTCCAAATTGATGTATGTGGAAAACATCTCAATGTCCACTCACTTAAAATGGACTCCTGAAGCTGAGGAGGCTTTTGTGTTGATCAAACAGACTTTGGTATCCAGCTCCACTCTAGCCTTACCCAACTATGATAAGGCATTTGTCCAAACTGTTGACTGCAAAGGTCATTACATGACCTCTGTTTTACTCCAATCACATGGCTCAAAGTTGCGACCTATTGCTTTTTATTCCTCTAAACTGGACAGTGTTGCATGTGCTCTCCCACCATGCGTGAGGGCCATGGTGGCGGCCTCCACGGCTGTGGAGAGCAGTGCTGGTGTTGTGTTGTTTCATCCTTTAACACTGAAAGTTCCTCATGCTGTCTCGGCCCTTCTGCTACAGACTAATATGACTTTTCTGTCGCCTGCACGTCATCTTTCTTGCATGGCTACGTTACTGTCTCAGCCGCACCTGACCGTTGAAAGATGCACGACACTCAATCCTGCCACTCTCATTCCCCTTCCTGACGACGGTGAATTCCATGATTGTGTCGATGCTGCCCAACAGATTGCAAAGGCTCGGCCTGACTTGAAAGATACGCCTCTGCCAGATGGTGATGTGGTTTTTGTTGATGGGTCTTCTAAGAAAAATGAATCTGGAGTGACCCTTACTGGGTATGCCATTGTTACTGCCGACGAAGTCTTGGAGGCTGCTAAACTGCCATCCTATATGTCAGCACAGGCCGCTGAGCTCATTGCTTTGACTGGGGCCTGCAAATTGTTTGCAAACAAGTCCGTCACTATCTGGACTGATAGTCAGTATGCTTTTGCTACAGTGCACGTTTTTGCTCAGCAGTGGAGCAACCGTGGCATGATAACTTCTACAGGGAAGCCCGTCACCCATTCCACATTACTAACTCAACTTTTGGACGCTGTCCAGCTACCTTTAAAGGTGGCTGTTTGCAAATGTGCTGCTCACACTGCAAGATCTGATCCTGTTTCTCTTGGTAATGCTTTTGCTGACAAATCCGCTAAGGCCGCTGCAGAAGGCCTGCTCCATGTCCTCTCGTCTCTCACTGATCATGATTCAATGTCACACATCTCCCCTGATGTGTTGCTTGACATGCAGTCTCAGAGCCCCTCCCAGGAACGACTCTCTTGGGAAAAACGGGGTGCAACTAAAAACACTGATGGTCTTTTTGTGTGACCTTTGGGCAAACCTATCTTGCCTCGTAACTTGTTCAAATGGGCTGCTATTTCGAGTCATGGGGTCACCCATGTCTCGACGGGGGGTATGGTGAAACAAGTTGAAGCTATTTATACAACATACGGCTTTGCAGCTTTCTCACAACAATTTTGCAGAGCCTGTCTGATCTGTGCTAAACACAACCCACAAGGCAATTTAAGACCTCAGAGAGGGAAATACCCAACTCCATTGTATCCGTTTCAGAAAATACATATGGATTATATTCAATTACATAAATGTGAAGGGAAAGAATATTGTTTGGTCATAATAGACGCATTTTCTAAATGGGTAGAAACATTTCCTACCAAACATGCTGATGCACTCACAGTGGCAAAAGCCTTATGCAAAGACATCATTCCAAGGTACGGTATTCCAGAAAAAAATTACAGCGACAATGGTCCACACTTTGTAAATCAAGTAGTGCATAACATTGGGAGAATGTTCCACATAAATTTAAAGAACCATTGTTCTTATCATCCACAATCAGCTGGCCTTGTTGAGAGATCTAACACGACTATAAAAAACAGATTAAAGAAATGTATGGAGGAAACCAAACGACCATGGACTCAGTGCTTAGACCTGGTCAAAATGTACATAAATATTACAAGTACAACAGGGCTAACTCCCTATGAAACTATGTTTGGAAGACCTTACAGGCTTCCTCAGTTCAAGAACACATGGGAGATCCCCGAGGAAGCCACATTAGCTGATTACATGAGAAAAATGTTGGAACGTCAAAAGAATCCAACCAATAACACTGATGATGAACCCATTTCTCCGCAGGAAGACCCCAAAGTGGTACCGGGAGACTGGGTTTTGATCAAGAGTATCAAGAGGAAGAATTGGCATTCACCCAAGTGGGAAGGTCCCTTTTTGGTACTACTCACGACACCTAATGCTTTGAAAATAGCCGAACGCAACACGTGGATTCATTTATCTCATTGTAAAAAGGTGATCTCCGCAGACCCAACCTAAGTACGGAAGGTGAGCAAAGTCTGGTAATAGTGCCTGATCCTGGTGCCAA
The DNA here is from genome assembly GCF_024217435.2 of Syngnathus scovelli. NCBI lineage: Eukaryota > Metazoa > Chordata > Actinopteri > Syngnathiformes > Syngnathidae > Syngnathus > Syngnathus scovelli. The sequence goes on from NC_090857.1 coordinate 15,911,611, forward strand.
GATCCAGGGTTGACACGAAAGCTAGCAGAAGCCAATTTCCAAGACACCAACCCGAAGCTCAGGGTGTTGACTCTGAGGAGATCCAAAAACATGAGCATTAGAGAGTCATTTGGTGAGTGCTTTAATTGGGCTGTAGCCTGCACAAAGTCTACCATGCGCTTTTGGTTGCTTTTGCTGATTTGTGTTACCATTATATTTTTTTTCGGGGGTTATTTTATTCGTATGGATAGAGTACCATGAGCCTCGAACATTCTTCTCTCAGGCAACTACCAACACTGATTCTAATCAATATGGCTCATGGGAAAAAAATTGCTAGACATAAGCGCAACACAAAATCCCCTTTCGATCATGTTGTTTGTACACCAGAAACCGTCCGCGTTCCAACTTGCGTACCATGGCTTTTGTCTTGGACTTACAATAACTCATTAATGTTTACTGTGGCTCCTAATACATCTTCTTCTATTATTTTACCAATGAAAAGTTTGAAAGGTGTTCGAAATGGTCACCCCACTACTGGGGATAAATGGCTCGGATATTGGTGGTATTTAACTGGTCACCCAGTTAGCACCGACTGGGGCACCCTTGTCACCACACAAACGCAAGATTTTTGGCCCTCTGGTTCCAGTGAAGAGGCTGTGTTCTTTGCTAAACGAGTGACTTTGAAAAATCAGGGCACAAGCCTCCTTTTGACTCTTACACTCCCTGATGGTCAAATTCGTCCTCCAAATGTCACTTTGTTTAACACTTCTTGTTGGGGTTTTCAACTGTGGGCTTGGTCCTCTGGAATTGATCCCCACTTTCCTATTGCTATTTGCATTAACAAAACAATGTCGATCGCAGACCGTCCCCTTACAAATAATTACACCTTGTCAGCAGGAGCAAAAATCACAAGTATGCCCCTCACTGATATAGACAGCTATTTTGTAGCCTCCACAGGAATAAGCGGTCAAACCAACAACTTCTTATGGCTGAGCAAGCCGCAAAAATGGCTAACACCAGTTGCATTGCATGTATGGGTCCAAGACCTCTTTTGAAAATCATACCTGCAAATATAGTTCCTAAGTGTGCTGTTGTTTTAATGTTAAACTCATCCATTTCACCCACTCATGATTGTTTTAAATGGGATAAGGTTTACCCTGTTGCCTCTATGACAAAATATAAACCCCTTTTTTCGTCCGATGTAGCTAAGGGTAATTTTACATGCATTAGATTACCTGGTACTGGTGAGAAGCTCGGCGCCCTACCTACTCCATGGTGTGAGTCCATGACCAATGTCACTGCCCCTTTTTTGCCCATTGCTCGTAGTGATATTTGGTTTTGGTGTAATAGTAACAAACTTTATGATAGGTTACCTTTAAACAGCTCTGGAATTTGCGCTTTGGTAACCCTATTGTTTCCTGTTCATTTGATACCAATGTCCTCTTATGATCTAACATCTTTTGCTAAGTCCGTAGTGCCCAAATACTGGCCGAGAACAAAGCGAAACGCCGAATGGCAGGGCGCAGCTAATCCAACTTACATAGATGCCATTGGTGTTCCTAGAGGAGTACCGGATGAGTATAAGCTGGTGAATCAGATAGCAGCTGGTTTTGAATCCGCCCTGTGTTGGTGGTGTACTCTTAACAAAAATGTTGACAGGATTAACTACATCCACTACAACGTGCAGAGGCTTGGAAACTGGACCGAGGCGGGTTTCAAGGCGGTCCACTCCCAACTGGCCGCTACTTCCCTCATGGCTTTCCAGAATCGAATGGCCCTTGACATGCTACTCTCAAAAGAGGGCGGTGTCTGCGCCATGTTTGGTGAGCAATGTTGCACATTTATTCCAAATAATACTGCAGCCGACGGAAGCCTGTCCCGGGCCCTTGAGGGTCTGAGGACCTTGAATGGGAGGATGAAGGAACACAGTGGGGTGAACACGGAGGTTTGGACCGACTGGTTGAACGTGTTCGGAAAGTACCGCACCCTGGTTTCCTCGGTCCTGGTCTCCATTGCCGTTTTCTCTGCCATTTTAACCCTGTGTGGATGTTGCTGCATTCCTTGTCTCCGATCCTTAATTATTAAGCTAATTACAACTGCTATCTCTCCACCAGCTGAGACTTTTCCGTTACTCCAAAGGGATGACCTTTCGATCGACGGGAGTTCTTTCTCTAGTGACGACTCTGTCAGCGAATCCATTGTGGTAAACCTGTCCGATTTGTTTCGTGACTCTGGCTTTGACGATTAAGACTCAATTTCCTCCCAAGTGTAAATTAGTTCTTGCGAAATGTGATCCCTTGGCTGAAAATCTTTTGAAGTGGCCATATGGGTGATAAGTTAGTCCCCGAGAACTTATGATAAACAGGGGGGAATTGTTAGAAAAATTGTATATATATGTTATCATGCGTTCTCTAATGAGTACTTATTCACAATATTACTGTTCAGTATGCTTGCTGCTTTGCCTTGCTTATTCTTATCTTGTACAACAGAACAGAAGGATTACGGCTGGGTCAGGGGCGAGATGACGGTTGTGTCAAACAAGATGCTGCTGACAGCTCAGCGTCCACCAGAACAGATCGTGAAAACAACACGTCAAACAATGCGTCATGAACCTTCTGATCTTTGTTAAAGAACGACACTTTCTCTTTTTATCTCTCAGAATATCGCTTAAACTGTTTTGCTGATATAGCCATATCTGCACGCAACACTTTGTGCGTTACTTTTTTTTTCTTACGAGACGAAGCCACAATCTCTTTCCCCCCGCTTAAGGGCTAATCGTCTCACACTGTGGGTAGGGCATTCCAAATAAAAAGAGCGAGGAGTGTAAAACAGATTTTTAGTGTAGTCGGATTGCTGTAAGTCTGATTGCACTCCTCGCGAGAAAAGACTCAATATTCTGCCTCACTTGTTTTTTTGTCTGCTGACCCTTTTCTCTTATTCAGATATTCAGTTAGCACTTTGAACCTAACAACTGTCGTACCCCATTCTTTCAATTTTGTCATTTTGTACGAAATTATGTTAGCTTTTGGCTGTGACATCATTAATCTATTGCTGTTCTTTTGATACTTCATGTCTTTGCTTATTCTTAGTTTAACCATGCTTCCGACCGTACCTTTTCTTTGTTAGGCAAAATATTTCCCTCTGTGCAGAGCGTTCAGTAGTAATCAAAAACTGGCGTCTAGTATTAGTCAAAACATAAGATACAATCAAGTACTGAACGGTCAAGACGACTCTGGCCGTGTCCATAATTAAGAGAAAAAACATCAGGCATGCATTACACACGGTTTTGGTGTGTAGGTATAATTATAAGCTTAAAGTGTTTCTTTTATTGATTTAATATGTGAATATACTTTTCTGCTTATGTACTTTATTCAATGAGGTTTGAGCATATCTGTTTTTGTAGCTAGGTAGGACTTTTTGTATTTCAACCCCATTCCTTCAGTACAATCTGCGTCGACATTTTGACACCAAACACGGAGCTAAGTACGCTAAAGCTAGCCTTCAAGAAAAGCAACAAATTGCCCAAGAATTAAAAGGCAAACTGCGGTCGCAGCAGAGTTTGTTCACGAAATAACACAGACAAAAACGAGGCCATGGTGAAAGCTAGCTTCATTGTGGCCGAAGAAATCGCCCACGCTTTCAAGTCTTTTTCAGAGGGAGCGTTTTTGAAGCAGTGCATGCTGAAGGTCTGTGAGCAGGTGTGTCCCGACCAGTTACAGACTATTAAAAATGTCAGTTCATCAAGAAACACCATCGCCGACTGAGTGAAGGAACGAACAGAAAATCTTACGACACAGCTGGACTGCAAGGGATCGGACAGTACAGCCAAGTGCGTAGCGACAGACTTTATTGTGGAAGGGATGATGGGGGTGGCTGGCGCTGGGGTGGCTGGCGCTGGAGCGGCGATCTGGCTGGGGTGGACAAGCAGTTCTGTGGATTCGAATTTGTAAGTCAGATTCTCAGGGACAGATGAGCGAAGCATCACGGGACAGACTCGGGTCTGCGCTGGCGGCGCTGATATAGCGCTGTCCATGAACCCGTGGCAGGTGACGGCGATTCCACTGACAGGGGGGCGTGGTCCTGTCGCAGGTGGCACCAGCACGTGACAGAACCCCCCCCCCCCACACACACACAAGGGACGGCTCCCGACGTCCCTAGGAAGCAAAAACAACAAAAAAAGGAAGGCAATACCCCGGGCGACCAGGTGGGGGGGTCAGCACACCGCTGAAACGTCCGACACCTCGCCAGACGCAGGATCGACGGACGCGGGAGCAGAAGACCCCGGTACCGGCGGACAAGACCTCCCCGGACCCTCACCCCTGGTCCCCTGGTCCCTCCTCGGGCGCCCGCGCCGAGGACCCGGTTGGTCCGGATGACAGCGATGGAACTCCGTAATGAGCGAACGGTTGAGTATCCAGCGGCTCGGAACCCAGGAGCGGTGCGCGTCGTCATAACCCTCCCAATCCACGAGGTATTGGAGGCCACGACCGCGCCGCCGCGATCGGAGCAGGGAGCGGACAGCGTAAGCCGGACCCCCATCGACGAGCTGGGGCGGCGGAACGGGCGCCGGCGCCAACGCGCTCTCATGGATGGGCCGCACACGGGACACGTGGAACGTGGAGTGAACCTTCATGGAATCTGGAAGGAGAAGACGGACTGCGGCCGGGCCAATCACCTTCTGAATAGGGAACGGTCCAACAAAGCGGGGCGCCAGTTTGCGGGATCCCGCTCGCAGTGGCAAATCCCACGTCGAGAGCCACGCACGCTGCCCCACTCTGTACTCCGGAGCCGGCGTCCGGTGCTTATTCGCCTGGGGGGGCGTAGCCTGAAACAGAGCGGAGAAGAGTGACCCGGCCCCTCGCCCAAGCGCAATGACAACGGCGGACACAATCCTGGGCCGACGGGCACGCCGCACCACGCTCCTGGTGGGCGAACAAGGGTGGCTGGTACCCGAAGACGCAGTGGAAAGGCGAACGTCCCGTGGCCGAGCTGGGGAGGGAATTGTGAGCATACTCTACCCAGAGAAGCTGTTGGACCCACCCGCGCTGGTCCCCGGCGGCCATGCATCGGCGAGACCTGCCCAGTTCCTGGTTCAGGCGCTCCGCTTGACCATTGGACTGAGGGTGAAACCCCGAGGAGAGGCTGGCCGTGGCGCTGAGGAGTCGGCAGAACTCCGTCCAGAAGGTGGAAGCGAATTGAGGACCACGGTCTGACACGATGTCTTGTGGGAGACCGTGGTGACGAAACACCTCCCGCACCATGATGGACGCAGTCTGCTTCGCAGATGGGAGCTTAGGCAGAGGGATGAAATGCGTCATCTTGCTGAAACGGTCCACCACCGTGAGGACCACCGTGTTTCCCTCTGAGGGGGGGAGGCCCGTGACAAAGTCGATTGACAGGTGAGACCAGGGACGGTGGGGAACCGGCAAGGGTTGAAGCAGCCCGGCCGGAGGACGAGTAGACGTCTTGTAGCGGTTACAAATTGAGCAGGCTCTGACGTAATCGCTGGTGTCCACTTGCCAGGTGGGCCACCAGAAACGCTGTGCTACCACGTACCTCGTGCGTGCAGCGCCGGGATGACAGGCCAGGCGTGAGTCGTGCGTCCATTCCAGCACGGACGACTGCAGGCCTTCAGGGACGAACAAGCGACCCTCCGGGCAGTTGCTGGGGCCGGGTTGATCGCGTGATGCGGCTTCCACTTGGTGTTTGATCTCCCATGTAAGAGCCGCCACCCGAACCGAGCTCGGGAGGATAGTGGGAGGCGGACCCTGTCCTTCCTCCCCGCCAGGAAACAAACGTGACAGGGCGTTCGCGTTACGGGAACCCGGTCTATAGGAAAGAGAGAACTCAAAGCGGTCAAAGAACAGAGCCCACCGTGCTTGTCTCGCGTCCAGTCTCTACTCCAGGTTGCGGTGGTCGGTCCAGACGATGAACGGAGTGGTGGTGCCCTCCAGCCAATGCCGCCACTCCTCCAAGGCCAACTTGACGGCGAGGAGCTCCCCATTACCGATGTCATAGTTTCGTTCCGAGGCTGACAGACGGTGAGAAAAGAAGGCGCACGGGTGGAGACGATCGTCTTGGCGGCTACGTTGCGACAACACCGCCCCGACACCCACTTCGAGGCGTCCACCTTGACCACGAACTGTCTGTCGGGATCGGGAACCCTGAGGATGGGAGCGGATGTGAACCTCCTCTTAAGCTCCTGAAATGCCTGTTCTGCCCGTTCCGTCCATTTGTACGGGGAGGCGGGGCTGGTAAGGGCGGTGGGGGCGCGGCCACCGTGCTGTATCCACGGATAAAACGGCGATAAAAGTTTGCGAATCCTAAGAACTGTTGCAGCCGCTTGCGTGTTTCGGGAACAGGCCATGACGTGACCGCTTGCACCTTCCCAGGGTCCATTTCGATGGATCCCTCACGCACCACGTAGCCGAGGAATTTGACAGAGGAGGCATGTAACTCGCACTTCTCTGCCTTCACGTAGAGCGAATTCTCAAGGAGACGGCGCAGCACCGCCCGAACATGCTTGATGTGTTCAGGGAGCGAGCGGGAGAAGATGAGGATGTCGTCCAAATAAACGAACACGAATTTGTCCAGCATGTCTCGTAACACGTCGTTTATCAGGGACTGGAAAACCGCTGGGGCGTTGGTGAGCCCAAACGGAACCACCAAGTACTCGTAGTGTCCGCTCGGGGTGTTGAAAGCCGTCTTCCACTCGTCTCCCTCCCGGATGCGGATCAGGTGGTAGGCGTTGTGAAGATGCAGCTTTGTGAAAATGGTGGCACCCTGAAGGCTCTCGAAGGCGGAAGACAGAAGAGGCAGAGGGTATCGGTTCTTTACAGTGATCTCGTTTATTCCCCGGTAGTCGATACACGGGCGTAGCGTGCCCTCCTTCTTCTTCACGAAGAAAAACCCCGCTCCCGCAGGTGAAGAGGACGGCCGTATGATACCGGCTGCCAGGGACTCCCGGATGTATTCCTCCATAGCCCGGCGCTCAGGAGCGGACAGGGAGTAGACGCATCCCTTGGGAGGGAAGGTGCCGGGCAACAGATCGATAGCACAATCGTAGGACCGGTGTGGAGGAAGGGAAGTGGCCCTGGCTTTACTAAAAGCCTCCTTGAGTTCGTGATAAAACGCTGGGACATTGGAGATGTCGGGACTGTACCTGGGCGGGGCTCTGCCGAGTGGGCTGGTGGCCTCCTTCAGGCACACCCGATGGCAGCGTTCGCTCCACTGCCGAACAACCCCCACCTCCCAGTCCAGCACCGGGCTGTGCTGCCGCAACCAAGGGTGCCCCAGTATGAGCTGCTGTCCTGGGAGGGAAAGAAGAAAAAACTTGATGGTCTTGTGGTGATTGCCGGAGAGCAGTAACTTAACTGGTTCCGTCACGAAAGCCACCTCGCCGATCAGACGGCCATCAATGGCACGTGCGGGAATGGACGGGCTCAGAGGGAGGAAGCCGACACCCCACTGGCGTGCCAGGCTAATGTCCATGATGTTCCCCTCCGCGCCGGAATCAACCAAGGCCGCCATGTTCTGGTCGCCCGCCGCAAGTTGTTTAGAAGTTGGCCTGTAGCGTGAGCGTGCTGGGACTGGGAGAGCCGGTGCTGGTCGAGCTCACGTGGATCCCCCGACACCCCGTGAGCTCCGGCCTTTTAACGGGCACCCCGCCACCCGATGACCCCCCTCCCCACAGTAAAAACACAAGCCCAGTGAGAGGCGTCGACGGTGCTCCTCCGAGGGGACCCGAGCCCCTCCCAGATCCATGGGCTCGGCGGGTGGTGTGGTTGGCAGGTCCCCAGCAGACGGAGGAAGGTGACCACGCGGGTTCCGCGAGGACCTCCTCACCCGATTGGGCCGCCGCGTCCGGATCCGCCGGTCTACTCGGGCCGCCAAGTCCATCGCGCCCTTCAGGGTTCGCGGGCGATCGTAAGAAACCAGCTCGTCTTTCATGTACTCAGTGAGGCCGTTGAGGAATGTGCTAGCGAGCGCCGGCGTGTTCCATCCGCTGCTGCCGGCCAACGTCTGGAACTTAAGTGCGTACTCCGCGACCGATCGGCTACCTTGACGCAGTGTCGCCAGTTCCTCGGCGGCGTCTTCGGCGGCGGAGCCCAGGTCGAACAGGCAGAGCAATTCCTCCGCGAAGGCGTCGAATGAATCGCAAGCTGGGGCCATCCTCTCGTATTCAGCCAGACCCCACAGCTGCGCCTCGCCCGTGAGGTGGGTTAGGACGAACCCGACCTTGGCAGATTCCGACGCAAACGTGACGGGCTGGAGGCTGAACATTATACGGCAATTAGTCACGAATGCCCGCACGTGCTTGGGGTCTAAGTTAAATTTCTCGATGTTGCCAAGGCGGGGCTCCGGTACGTCCACGAGCTTCCTGGCCTCGGCAGATGGGCGCTGCGGGAGTGCCGTGACAGCCGGGGACGCAGCCACCGACAGTCTCTGGAGGGCTTGGGCCATTTCCTGCTGCTGTAGCTGTTGTTGTTGACCAACCTCGATCAGATTCCGGATGTCGGTGGACAGGCTGCTGATGGCGGTCTCGGCTCGCTCCAGTCGGCTCAATGCCGTCTCGTCGTTCGCTGGCTGCATAGCGTGGTCAGTCTGTACTCTAAGGGATCGGACAGTACAGCCAAGTGCGTAGCGACAGACTTTATTGTGGAAGGGATGATGGGGGTGGCTGGCGCTGGGGTGGCTGGCGCTGGAGCGGCGATCTGGCTGGGGTGGACAAGCAGTTCTGTGGATTCGAATTTGTAAGTCAGATTCTCAGGGACAGATGAGCAAAGCATCACGGGACAGACTGACACTCGGGTCTGCGCTGGCGGCGCTGATATAGCGCTGTCCATGAACCCGTGGCAGGTGACGACGATTCCACTGACAGGGGGGGGTGGTCCTGTCGCAGGTGGCACCAGCATGTGACATGGCCAAGGAGACACGCAGCTGCAAAGCTTTTTCATTAGCTGTTGATGAAAGTACAGATAACACGGACACAGCGCAGTTATCAATTTTTATTAGAGGCATAAAGTCGGACCTCTCTATCACTGAGGAGCTGTTGGATGTGGCTGCAATGCATGGGACCACGACGGGACAGGACATTTTTGATGCGGTGGAGAAGTCCGTAAGTAAAAATGCATTGCACTGGGAAAACTTGGTAGGATTAACTACAGACGGTGCACCGGTAATGTGTGGAGGAAAAGTAGGCTTGGTTGGAGTAATGAAGGGGAAAATGCAAAACAATTAACTGTCACACGCCTCTGATAACGTATCATTGCATTATCCATCAAGAAGCTTTGTGTGGGAAGATGCTGGGGATGGAGGACATTGTGACCACAGTCATGAAAACAGTGAACTTCATTCGGGCGCGTGGCCTGAATCACCGTCAGTTTCAGCAGTTTTTGCTGGAGATGGGCTCAGAACACGGGGATGTGCTGTACCATACAGAAGTGCGGTGGCTGAGCAGGAGCAAAGTCATCAAGCGATTTTTTGAGCTCAGGGAAGACATTTCTCTTTTTATGCAGAGTAAAGGAAAACTCATGTCTGAACTATCAGATCCAAAGTGGATGTGTGACTTTGCTGTGTTGTGTGACATAACCGACCATCTCGCCCAGCTGAATCAGAAGCTGCAGGGACACAAACAAGTCATTACGCAGATGTCCGACAAGGTCATGGCTTTCCAGCGTAAATTGGACTTATGGATGTGGCAAGTGAAACAGGACAATCTTGTCCACGTTCCTGTTTGTCAGAGTATGTCAGCCTCATTTCCCAAGACTTTTTCAAGTGCTCAGTTGGCTACCAAACTGAGCTGGTTAAAGACTGAGTTTGATCGGCGTTTCTCTGACTTCAGAGCACAACAGTCTGGCTTTGACATCTTTGCCAATCCGTTCACCACCGATGTCTGCACTGCACCCCAGCACCTTCAGATGGTGCTAATTGAGCTTCAAAGCAACAGTGGCCTGAGAGCAAAATTCCAGGATGCTGCAATCAAGGACTTTTACCATCTGCTGCCCCCTGGTTTGATGCCACAGCTTCGACTTCATGCTGCCTGTGTTCTGTCCATGTTTGGGAGCACCTATCTGTGCGAACAGTTTTTTTCCATAATGAATCTGAGCAAAAACAAGCACAGATCATGCCTCACGGATGACAACCTCCATGCTGTGCTACGCATTGCCTCAGCACAGGATCTCAAACCAGACATTGACACACTGGCAACGGGAAAACGGTGTCAGACGTCTGGTCAGAAAACACACAGGTAAGCATTTTTTTAAAAACGTAATTAAAATATAATAAAATGTAATTCAACCAAGAAGAAGAACAGTTAAACATTGTGCAATTTAACGATTGTGCTTGCATTTCTTTTTGTGTTTATCATTTTCAGAACATGATCAATCGATAGTAGAGAGATAATCCATTTGGTGTGTTCCAGGACAGGCAGCATCTCCTCATCAAATTGTTGTCATCAAACCATCAGTTGGATGCTAGGCTGTGTGCAGCCTTTTTTGTAAAATGCTACGTGTCATACAGTTTTATGTTATTTTTCTTCATTCACTTGGACAGTTTGATCCTTCATTAATGGATTTATGTGGGTTTTCATAAGCTGACAACATTTAAAAGGATTTATGTAAGAGCAACAAGCAAACATGTTTTCTATGCAACTGTAATTGTCACTTGAATAAGTTATAATAAATAATGAGTTATTTAACATTAAGGACTAGTTACATTTATTTTTCATTACATTCGATTACATTTAGTTACATTTATAAGTTACATCTGGCCCTTTGAGGACAGCCATTATGCTGATGTGGCCCTCGGTGAAAATGAGTTTGACACCCCTGGTTTAAAGCCTTCTACACAGCCAATGTGACGGACGAAGAATACGATGCCGTGACCGCCAGAAACAACTGCGATATCAGCCTCTATCTGCTACCTGAACCCGCTACCAAAAGCAGAAGGAAACTGTCATCTTCCGCCAAAGACTGTGAACCTGAGCCGCTAGCCAACGGCAAGGTCCTGGGAATTGCGGATAATGACTCTCTGACAGTGAATGCTCAACGGAGAGCAATGGCGGGCATTTCAGACAGCCCCAATAGGCAAACAATACCGCAAGCTAACACAGTTATGGAACTGAAGGAATGCTATACGAAATATATAAAGCCATGTCACGTAGCCCTTACAAAGTTAAAAGAGCTGACCATAAATGACAGCCTACTTGTCGAGAATGGCGACTCTGGCAAAAGGGTGGAAAAGGCACGACCCAGATATACAACACACTAAGGACGACGGAAAGCCAATTACCAGGATGGGAATAGGTTTTTGACCGGAGAGCTCATATGGGGGAAGATAGAGGGCTTCTGTTGGTGGCCCGGCTTGGTGATTCCTTGGAAAACTAACATTTCACCTCCAGGTGTACGGAGGGTTGAATGGTGAGGTGATGGAACCCTCTCAAAGATCCCAACGGAAGCTTTGATGCCTTTTCGGAATTTCATCCAATGTTTCTGCAAAAATTCATTTGCCAGCCTGCCCACTTACAAGGCCGCCATCTTCCAAGTCATAGAGCTGGCAAGTGAACGCTCTGAGAAGTCCTTTGAAGAAGGAGATGAAGAAAAAGAAATGAATCTGATGCTGGACTGGGCAGTGACAGGATTTCTACTATCAGGGCCGCAGGGATTTGTGCCACCTGCCATTCACGAAGCTGGCCAATTGTCCAATTCGGATTCGACTGAGTCTGACTACCAGCCGTCTGTGAAAAGGAAACATGCTTTTAAGAGTCGGGCAAGCACCTGCAACTACAGCTTCACAAGAGACACTTTAATTGAGAGGCTTAGAGACAAAGGCACAAAAATCGAAGATTGTTGTTTGGCTTGCGGGTCGCCTGACGTGGTCGTGCAACACCCATTGCTTGAAGGCGGTCTTTGTTTCAAATGCAAAGAAAACTTTACAGAAATACTGTATCGCTACGATGAAGATGGCTATCAGTCATACTGCACCGTTTGCTGTGGCGGAACAGAAGTCATTCTTTGTGGTAACGCCAGCTGTTGCAAATGTTTCTGTAAGAAGTGTGTGGAGATCCTGGTGGGAACCTTTCGTGACCTGAAAGATATTGATCCATGGAGCTGCTACATTTGCCGCCCAACGCAGTGCGAGGGAAAGCTCAAACTCAGGCCAGACGGGAGTGTTAAGGTCCAAGACTTCTTTGCCAACAACAATGCCATGGAGTTTGAGCCTCACAGAGTTTACCCGGCCATTGCCGCAAGCCCTTGAAGGTTCTGTCGCTCTTTGACGGCATCGCAACAGGATACCTGGTGCTCAAAGACCTTGGCTTCAAGGTGGGACGCTACATTGCATCAGAGATTTGTGAGGATTCCATCGCGGTGGGTATGATCAAGCACGCTGGCAAGATTGAATATCTCAACGACGTCCGCACCATCACAAGGAAACACCTTGCTGAATGGGGCCCTTTTGACCTGCTGATTGGAGGAAGTCCTAGCAACGACCTTTCCATGGGCAAATATCCTACGGAAAGGATTGTTTGAGGGCACCGGAAGTCTCTTCTTGGAATTCTACCGCATTTTGACGTTGCTGAAGCCGAAGGAGGGTGACGACCGGCCTTTTTTCTGGCTCTTTGAAAATGTGGTGTTCGTGTCCAGCAGAGACAAGACGGACATCTGCAGATTCCTGGAGTGCATTCGAATTATCATCGATGCCGTGACTGTCAGCCCTGCACATCGAGCTTGCTACTTCTGGGGAAACCTCCTAGGTATGAATTGGCCGGCGGCCCCATCCCTGGATTAAAAAGTGAATCTTCAGGATTGTTTAGAAGTTGGCCATGCAGCAAAGCTGGACAAGGTGTGAACCATCACAAGAAAAACTCCATGGTTCAAGGGAAATTGGGACTTCCTGTCATCATGAAAGGCGTCATCATGTGGTGTACCCAAATGGAGCAGATTTTTGGTTTCCCCAAACACTACACGGATGTGAAGAACATGGGCCGCCTGCAGCGCCAGAGGGTCCCGGGGCGCTCCTAGAGCATCGCCGTCATTTGCAACCTGATAGCGCCACTCAAGGATTATTTCGAATGTGAATCGCACCAGCCAAGTCTGTAAGGCCGTAGATGCATGAATACCGTTTCTGGACTAAAAACCGCACCTGAATAAAACCCACGCCAGATAAAATTAGGGGAAAGTCTGGATAATAAGCTGGAGGTGTTTTAATGTCTTATTTCCATATATATGCACAAATCATACAGAATGATCAAAGTCATGAAAAATCCATCGATATAAACTGGACTATAAAATGCAGGGTTCAAAGCTTGTGCAAAAAGTAGCAGTTTATAGTCCAGAAAATACAATTCCTTTATGCATGAGCATGAGAGCTCTTCCCGGAACACCAAATGTTTGCCACTGTATATTGGTGTCCTCCCACAAGTCAAAAAACATGTGTGTAAATTGGCCTTGGGTGAGAATGTGTTTTCAACGTGCTTTGCAATTGGCTGCCCACTGGTCCAGGGTGTTCTCTGCCACTTGCAACCCTACTAAAGAAAAAAGATAAATTGATGTACTTTTTGAAAATAAATGTTTTAATGTCATAACATATGGTTATGTTGGTTAAAGGGAAGTGTGTAGTAAAAAAAACCATCAGTTTTTTTATTCAATTGCAAAGCTGCCGTCACGGTCTGCCTGTAGTACTTTCCAATCAGAAACGGAAGGCGTAACAGTGAGCTGTCGACCATCTGTCCGGTGTGCCCGCGATGTGTGCAACGTAAGTCACACTTTCTGTTTCACATTGGTTGTTTACTAGCGGAAAAATAGGACAAACATGTTTTGGTTTTTTTGCCTTTTTAAATTTCAAACTCCCAATTTAAATGGTGCCACACTCTACTGTATGATGTCACAAACAGGACAGCAGACCTTCTTCCGAAATCTCGCAGAGAAGGATTCATAGCTGTGTATTGATCTTTCTGGCATACATGAAATATTTAAACTGTGAAGGCTGCCTCTTGGTAATAACTGTTAGCATAGCAAGCATTAAAGATAAAAAACTGGGACTAAATCTAACAGTCGTATTCATTAGAGACACCCCTCCGTATTCCAATAGCATCAATATAAAGAGGACTACCATAACATGGGTCACTAAGAGCCCTTGAAACTCTCTTCAACAAATGGTTTGAACCCGATGCAAACATTGACAACAATTGACAACAATTTCCTTGGCCCCCACTTCATAAGTCTTTATTGGTGATAGCAATGAAACCAGGATACGGTATGCTAACGTGACATATACACAAACGAGGAGCTGAGAACGGGGCTGACGTAACATTCAGAGTTATTCAAATAACTATTACATAAGTAACACGTTTATCAAACCATCTGTGTCACTCCAATTCATGAAGCTAAGCAAAGTTAGAAGCTACAACACAGCTATAAGCCACGCTACAAAGCTACGCTACAAGCTACGCTGCAAGCTACGCCGAAAGCTGCAAGCTACAAGCCACAAAGCTACAGAACAGAAAACAACATCATGCCTGGAGACAGACACAAAGGTCGATCTTGGAAACGAGGAACCTCCTCACGACCAGCATTAACAATTCTATCTGTGAACATCAAAGGGTTCTCCTCTGCAAAACGAACAATCTTAGCCGCCCTGCACAGCACCAGACTTAGCAGAGTTTATTGAGAAGGGACAGAAATGTGTTCAGCTGTGGCTGAACCACATCTACCCAAGCCTTGTAATTAACTGCCTTGTAGCCACGATAAGAAGAACTCCAATTAATTAAATCCATCGATCATCCGTTATGTAAACAATGCCACGCGTATGTGGCGCGTATGCATACGCGCCGCACCGCTGACATCGGACTCGTTGTAAGTTGCATTTCTAATTACTCCACAGACCCATATAACGATATATAAAGTGTATTTCAAATAACTATCATATTACAACAATATTATCAAACCATCTGTGTCACTCCAAATCATTAAATCCATCGATCAAATTCCTCATCCTGTATGTCAACAACGCCGCGCACGCACCGCAAAGATCTAGTATGTAACTATATTGTAGCGTTAAAGTACTAGGAAAGACGTGGGTTTGGTAAACGACTCTTTATTTAACAAAACAAGAGTTCAACGAGCCAACAACTACTGAACTGTAACGATAAAAACATATACAAGTTGCTACACGAAATAGAATATATCAAATAACTATAACATAAATAAGTTTTTCAAAAGACAGAGTCAACCCGAAAAATAAATGCAATTCTATATAAGAGATTCCATGCAAATCATGCAATAAATTGTACATCGGAGAGACAGGGAGGAACTTCATCACAAGAAAAACAGAACACAAGAAGGAGTGTGAGAAGGAGACAGCAACAAGACAAACAAGAGCAATAAAACTACAAGCAGAACAGGAACACTGTGAGTCAGCCATTACCGACCACTGTAAAAGAGAAAACCACATCATGGACTGGGAAAAGGGCAGAGTCATCCGCACTGAAGAAAACAAACATCAGCGTTGGATCAGGGAGGCCATTGAGATCCGCAAGCAGGGCCCGAGGACCATCAACAGGGATGAGGGAGCCCACATGCTCTCTACAACCTGGAACAGCATCCTGGAGAGGTGAACGGACAGCAGAGGGCGTGACTCACCTGTCAAATCTGACAGGTGAGCCACGCCTTCATCCATCAGCTGATAAAGACGCGTCACAACCACGTGTGGCACTCTGATGAAGGCGGAAGAACCCGCCGAAACATGTCAGGTAATGCACCTAAAATAATTTGTTTGATATAAAAGAACTCTACCACTAGGCCACTGAACTGGAGCTTTTGTGTTGTTTTTAGTTTATATAAACTTTTAGCTTTTTTTAAAAAAATTCTTAGCAGAAGCACTGATTTTTAATTTCGTTGTACATGTGTCAATGACAATAAAGATCTATCTATCTATCCGTGTAACTAATGAAGTTCTGACGCTATGCCCAGTTTTTGTTTTTTTTGACTCTACCACGCATAAAAGCGGGTGGAGACTCTAAACTGCCCTAATTACAGCAAACCTGAAGACAGAGGTAAGTGGTTTCTCAGCTATCACCCCTCCAACTTGAAATTTTATTTTCGATAAACATCTTCGATAAACACTGAGGCATGTGCCTAGTTCATTTATTAATTTATTATTTTAACCTGGACTGATGTGTTGGTGTGCAAATTATTTCCAAACTGGGTGGAAGTTAATCAAGTATTCTAAGATCCTCTCTTTTTATTTACGATACTCGGAAAAAATATTGTCCTGTTGTCAAAATGGTCTTTTTTCTGAGGTACATTCTGATGAATTTGGTATGAATTAACTCCATCAGATGCATGAAAGTGAAAACAAGTTGTAAAACAAGCATAGGCGGCACTTTTAAATCTGCTATATTGTTTTACCCGTGAAAATTAATGCTGTGTCATAAGAAGGCTGTTCAAAGTCTGCAAGCAAGGCTTTTGCATGAGGAAAATTGGCTGTCCGTGTGTGCACAATGGGACAAAATGGCCATACCCATGTTCTTGCAATTTGAGTTAACGAGGAATGACATTGCTGGTTTAAAGTTAAAGTCGATACACAAACAAACAAGGGATAATTAGTAAAATCACATGTTACAAAAACAAGCAACATTTAATGTTGCTTTGGCTGCTTTCGGTCATCCTTTTTGCAATTAGTTCGAGTGAAGGCTAAAAATGCTTCACCTTGTCCCCAAATGCAGCAGTGGGATATGCATGTGCCAGATTGCGAAGTACTTTGCACATTTTTAGACATTCACTTCACATACTTGGAGTCACATTAAAAAAAAAAAAAATGATCCAAAAAATTCTAGATCTTAATTGTCACTTTCTCTTTCAGAATGAACAGAAAAGTCATAAACGCTAAAAGTGGTGGGGATAAGGAGGGACACCCGGGCCAGAGGCTGGAAGCCGGATGGTGCTTCAATCGTTCAAATGGACGGCAGCTACGAAATGAGACTGTTGCCCTCTGTGACGGTACCAGTGCTATCAAGTTGACCCTTTTTAGTCACCTAAAAGTCACAGAGGGCAACAGTTATGTGTTTTCCCATTTTACCACGGACGCGAGAAACCCCAACGTGCTGTTTTGCAAAACCAACCAGCAAAATGTACATGGGGGCGCATGTAGAGTGTAGTGATGACTTGCAGGCTGAGGCAATCCAGCTCATCTTCCCCACGTCGGTGCCAATGTCTCTAAGCCAAGTGCTTGAAAACCCTCCGGAGGGGCTGGTAACTATTGAGGGCCATGTTGAAAGTGTAAGTTTACTTCACGCACACATGCATGTTTAAATATATATTTAGAACTACTAAAAATACAAAAATGTGTTCCCTTGCATTAAACATTGCAGGATAACACAATCGTATGTCTGTTTGTTCCAATTTAGAAACAGCCAAGCAGAATGGTGTCGGTACGTGGGGCTCAGTTGGTGCCATTGAGCATCGTATATGTAAAACAAGTACCGTATTTGCCGGTGTATTGGTCGACCTTTTTCGATCCAAAATCGACCGAAAAAAATCGACCTCGACTTATACACCGAGTCATAAAATTTAACTTCGTATTCATCGCTTCAAATGTGATGGTAACCAAGGCCGTTTCTCATGCATCTCATTGTGCGTTGCACTTAGAAAATTTGAACCAGGCGGCGTGCGCGAGTGCGCGGCCCGCTGGAAGTCGAATGAGGCGCCGCGATCTCCTGCGCGGTGCTTATAAAGTGCCGATCCGCTCGGCTTGGAGCTATTTCCGGCCTCCCGTTGGTGCCGGGCGGCGTGCGCGAGCTCGCCGGCCGCGATCTCCTCCGCGGTGCTTATAAACAGCCGATCCGCTCGGCGGGGGCTATTTTCGGCCACTTGGCTCGTGCGCACGGCCTCACGGATGTGCCGGGCGGGTGCGTGAGCTCGCCGGCCGCTGGAAGTCCAATGAGGCGCCGCGATCTCCTCCGCGGTGCTTATAAACAGCCGATCCGCTCGGCGGGGGCTATTTTCGGCCACTGGGCTCGTGCGCACGGCCTCACGGATGTGCCGGGCGGGTGCGTGAGCTCGCCGGCCGCTGGAAGTCCAATGAGGCGCCGCGATCTCCTGCGCGGTGCTTATAAAGTGCCGATCCGCTCGGCTTGGAGCTATTTCCGGCCTCCCGTTGGTGCCGGGCGGCGTGCGCGGGCTCGCCGGCCGCGATCTCCTCCGCGGTGCTTATAAACAGCCGATCCGCTCGGCGGGGGCTATTTTCGGCCACTTGGCTCGTGCGCACGGCCTCACGGATGTGCCGGGCGGGTGTGTGAGCTCGCCGGCCGCTGGAAGTCCAATGAGGCGCCGCGATCTCCTCCGCGGTGCTTATAAACAGCCGATCCGCTCGGCGGGGGCTTTTTTCGGCCACTTGGCTCGTGCGCACGGCCTCACGGATGTGCCGGGCGGGTGCGTGAGCTCGCCGGCCGCTGGAAGTCCAATGAGGCGCCGCGATCTCCTGCGTGGTGCTTATAAAGTGCCGATCCGCTCGGCTTGGAGCTATTTCCGGCCTCCCGTTGTTGCCGGGCGGTGTGCGCGAGCTCGCCGGCCGCGATCTCCGCGGTGCTTATAAAGTGCCGATCCGCTCGGCTTGGAGCTATTTCCGGCCTCCCGTTGGTGCCGGGCGGCGTGCGCGAGCTCGCCGGCCGCGATCTCCTCCGCGGTGCTTATAAAGTGCCGATCCGCTCGGCTTGGAGCTATTTCCGGCCTCCCGTTGGTGCCGGGCGGCGTGCGCGAGCTCGCCGGCCGCGATCTCCTCCGCGGTGCTTATAAACAGCCGCATGCGCACGGCCTCCCGGAATTTGAACACATTTCGTCAATAAATTTCGCATATTGAATTTTGAAGTTTAATATAATGCAACAATTGAGCTCGACTTATACAAAGGATATATCATAAAATCGTAAATTTCCGTCGAATTTTAGGGGGTCGACTTATACACCGAGTCGACCTGTACACCGGCAAATACGGTAAGCTGTGGTAAGAGTGGCGGTGTGGAGGGAGGCCAACTTGACCCCGATCAAGGTCGGGGCATTGTACACCTTCACTCACTTGAACACCGTGACCAATGAATTTGGGCTGTCTCTCAACACGACACAATATTCAAAGATATCAGTGAGTAAAGAAAAGGCTGTAAAATGGAAAAAGAATTTCATCAGTTTAGGTTGTTTTTAATGAACGAGTAGAATACTACGAATGCCGGCTTTCCATACAATCTCGTTCAAATTTTACAACTTTACGAGAAAGGCTGTTGAATTATGACCAGCGCGTCTGCGAACAACCCCCCGTGGTGGGGACAAAACGGTACAGATAATGGAAGGACTTTATTGACACCCTGTGAATTAGTAATTGCATGTGATGTGACTGTGATGAATTCACCTTTAACTTTATAGACTTATTTGTGACCTTTGAGTTATATAATTGTTCTCAGTTTTCACCTTAGCAAACCTAATTGTGTTTTTAATCACTAGGTCTACGAGTCAACTGTTGAATTACTGGCTATAGGACTAATGATTGAAGAGGAGGAGGTCAAGTTGGTGGATGGGGAGGGGGTCGAAACAAGTATTGCCTTGAGTGTGTGGAGCAAGGCCTTTGCTGAGCCGCCAACAATACCGCAAGGTGGACTCCCACTAAAACTTGTGTATTCACAGGGTGAAGTGGTCGAATTATGTAAATTAAACCGGAAGTAACCCCAAATCATTTTTTTGCGCTTAACACAAAAAGCATTCCCCAAGATTTTTTCAGCTTCTTCGCGTTCACACGCAATTTCTCCAGAAATTGCATTTCTAGTTATGGTTATTATTATTATGATTAAACATTTATGTTATAACTTGTCTGGTTATTCTTTGCTTTTATATTCGCCAATCAAAACATAAAAATCTGACATTTGGTTAACTGCTTTATATGACAATATGTATGTGTTTTACGTTGTTATATGAGTTGGTGCCCCCCAAAATAAAAAGATGTCGGCATAACGGGTTTTTTTCAACCTTGTATTCAAACACAAACACATTTGGTATATTAACACCATCACCTACAAGCCAACAAACACAAAATTAAAACATCAATGTTAGCATAACGTGTGTCGGCTGGCAATGGCATAGCAGCAATGCTGTCTGTCACTCACTCACTCACTCACTCACTCACTCACTCACTCACTCACTCACTCACTCACTCACTCACTCACTCACTCGTGAAGACCAATCAGCAGCGCCAGCGAGCGTTAGATGGAGGAGGGACTTTACGAGTCAGTGACGTAACTTCCCGTTCACGAACGAGTCGGGGATTGCATTTCCCGTTCACCAAAGAACGAATCTGCGAGTGAACGAATCAGTGAGTGATTTGCATTTCCAGTTCATCGCGGGTCAATGAGTGAACTGCCTTCCCGTGCATCAACGGATCAGTCAGTGAACGTGTAATTAGTAATTAATTAGTCAGTCAAAAATACATGTTTGTTTTGTGTTTCAATTCATCATCATCGGCGGTCACTCGGGACGAGTATGACTGTCTTCTTCTCTGGGTCATCTACTTGTGGGTCCGCAGGTGGGCGTAGAGGCCGATCCGGGATCCACATATTTTTCTGCAGTGTAGGTAGGGGAAAATTGGTGGTGGGTTGTGGTCGTGCTGGAGCCTGTTTTTGTCTTTCCTTACGGCGTTGTGGTTTGGTTTCTGCGACACGGCGGAGTTCCTTTTCGTGATGTGCTGCACCTTCTTGCATCGCTGCCCTCCAGCAGTTCCTGTTCAAGGTGATGCACTCCCAGTCCTGAGATGTTATTTGGAATTTCTTGAGATTGGACTTGAGGTTGTCCTTGAAACGTTTGTTTTGCCCGCCCGGGGCTCGCGGACCTCTCTTCAGCTGGGAGTATAACATCTGTTTGGCGAGGCGGGTGTCAGCCATGCGGATGAGATGTCCTGTCCATCGGAGTTGGTGCTGCATTATTAAGGTGGTGATGCTCGGTATCCTGGCTTCCTCCAGATCGCTGATGTTTGTGTGTCTGTCCTCCCATTTGATCCTGAGTATTTTCCTCAAGGTTCTCTGGTGTTGTTGTTCAAGAGCTCTTAGTAGGTGCCTGCTGTAGGTTGTCCATGATTCTACCCCATAAAGTAAGGTGGGAAGAACCACAGCTTTGTAAACCAGGAGCTTGGTGTCAACCCGGAGGTCTCTGTCTTTAAAGACTATTTTCTGGAGTCTGGCATACGCTCCACTGGCAGAGCTCAGGCAATGCTTGACCTCAGAGTCAATGTCCGCTTTGGAGGAGAGAAGGCTGCCGAGGTAGGGGAAGTGGTGAACATATTCAAGTGCAGTGTTATCCACATTTATGATGGGCGGAGTAGATGGCTGGTTGGGTGGGGGTTGATGTAGCACCTAGGTCTTCTTGATGTTCACGGTCAGACCCAGGGCTCTGTATGCCTTAGCGAAGGAGTTCAGGATGCCCTGGAGGTCTTCTGCAGAGTGTGCTGCAATGGCATTATCGTCTGCATACTGGAGCTCCATGACCGTGGTGGTTCTGATCTTGGTTTTGGCTTTGAACCTGTTAGGGTTGAAGAGCCTGCCATCAGTTCTGTACCAAATCGGGATTCCGTGTGGTAGTTCTTCATCGATGAGGTGGAGTATGGCGGCAATGAAGACAGAGAACAGGGTGGGTGCAACGATGCATCCCTGTTTGACCCCTGTCTCTCCAGTGAAAGGCTCAGACAAGGAGCTGTTGTTGAGCACTGTGGCTGCCATTCCGTCATGTAATAATTGCAGTATTCTGACGTATTTATCCGGGCAACCATACCTCAGAAGGATGCTCCATAGGGCCTGGCGATCCACCGTGTCAAAGGCCTTTGTCAGGTCTATGAAAGTCATGAACAAAGGCTGTTTATGGTCACGGCATTTCTCCTGGAGTTGGCGTGCTGTAAAAATCATGTCTGCAGTGCCTCTAGATGGGCGAAAACCGCACTGCGATTCTGGGAGAACTTCCTCAGACAGTGGCAGTAGGCGATTGGCAAGAGCACGAGCAAGTACTTTGCCAACTGCTGAAAGGAGCGAGATGCCCATATAGTTTCCGCAATCCGCTTTGTCCCCTTTCTTGAAAATGGTCACTATCAGAGCATCCCTGTGCTCCGAGGGGAGTACTTTTTTTTCCCAGACCTTCAGAAAGAGGGAATGGAGGTAGAGCTGGAGCTCTGGTCCACCTTCCTTTAGGACCTCAGCTGGGATCCCATCTGGCTCAGAGGCCTTGTTGTTCTTCAGGCTCCTGATGGCATCTTGGACCTCTGCTGAAGTGGGAGGTTCACCCATGTCTTCCCTGATGGGACTCTGAGGGATGTGACTGAGGAAATCTGACTGAGTTGTGCTATCACGGTTGAGGAGTTCCTGAAAGTGCTCTCTCCACCGGTTGTTTATGGACTCATTGTCCTTCAACAGCTCCTGCCTGTCTTTAGAGTGCA
This sequence comes from Syngnathus scovelli, assembly GCF_024217435.2. Taxonomy (NCBI): domain Eukaryota; kingdom Metazoa; phylum Chordata; class Actinopteri; order Syngnathiformes; family Syngnathidae; genus Syngnathus; species Syngnathus scovelli. The sequence goes on from NC_090857.1 coordinate 15,934,045, forward strand.
GGGGGTTTTGGCCGCGATGGCTTGGACCGTAGACAGCCTTGGTAGCATTGAAAAAGCCCCTGGTGTCACCAGAGTCTGCCAAACTCTGGATTTCCAGTGCCCTTTCTGTCTACCAGGAGTTTTTAATCTGTCTCACCCGGCTCTGGACGTCAGCCTTGGCTCTGGAGTGAGCCTGTCTCTTTGCTGCGCAGGTGATGTCATTTTGCCAGACACGAAATGTTTCCCTTTTCTTGGAGATGAGCTGTTCTATCTCTGTGTCGTTCTCATCAAACCAGTCCTGATGCTTTCTGCCCTTGTACCCGAGAGTGGCACTGCAGGTGTCGAGGATGGAAGACTTGAGCAGGCTCCAGTGTTCTTCAATGTCCTCAGGGTATTCCTGATTGGGGCTTTCTCCAAGAGAGGCCTGAAACAGCTGCAGGGCGGCAGTTTTATTCAGGGTCTCAAGGTTTAGTGTTTGCCGGCTCAGCTTCTTTTGCAGTCTCCTCTTCCTCTTGAGTCTGATGGACATCGTGGATCGTATCAGGCGGTGATCTGTCCAGCAGGCCTCTGAATCCATCATGGCTTTTGTGATGCTCACGTCGCGCTGATCCCTGGCTCTAACAATGACAATGACATCTCCCAATATAATAAGTCAAAAGTCAAAGTCAGCTTCTTTCTTTCAAAGTCTAATAATCTTGTCCTCCTTGGGGATTTTTGACAATACCTCATCCAGACAGGCATAGAAGGCCTCTTTTTTTTCCTCATCAGAAACGAGGGTACGTGCATAAGCACTAAGAACTGTTGCCGTCTGGTTGTTTGCCAGCACCAGATGGAGGGTCATCAGGCGCTCACTGATTCCCACAGGGAGTTCAGAGAGGTGACTGATCAGTTGGTTCTTGATGGCAAAACTAACCCCATGGCTCCTAGGCTCATCTGTGGCCTTTCCTTTCCAGAAGAAAGTTTATCCACCCTTTTCCTCCTTCAGATGACCTTCCTCTGCCCGTCGGGTTTCTGAAAGAGCAGCTATGTCAATCCGGCATCTTCTCAGTTCCCTGGCAATGATGGTGGTTCTCCTCTCCGGCCTATCACTGGTTACACTGTCCATTCGAGTGCTCACATTCCATGCTCCAAAATTCATGTTTGTGTTTTCGACCGCATATTGGTGATCCCTCTGAACGCGGTAATCCAGTCGGGAGGTTTGAGGCAGGCTATGTTTAGGGCACCTTTTCTAGCCCCGTCCCCATCAGGGGTGAGCAGACTGGATCCTAAAAAGGGCTGCTCAGTCGTGGATGCAGCTACCAAAGAGCTCTTTCTGCCTCGGTCCAAGAGCCCAACAATCATCTAACATCCACCGCCTGATGTGCCAGCTTCGGACTAGGGGCTTCCAGACTTCACAATCCTGCCCCCGTTGCCACTTACTGGTCGCCACAGGACTTTAATCCGGGATGTAAGGTGGATTCCCTGAAAAAGATGCCTGTGCGTGACTTTGTTTAAAGTGGGGAGACTGGTGGACAGACAGTCACCACACGGTCCTTGACAGATCGGGGTCAGAATCCAGTGGCAAGGAGACCAAGACGACTGGTGACCCTTTTCTGCTGCAGCCTTCATCCGCCTTCCCAGCCGTTGTGACGCCACCCCTTAGGTCAGCCATCATCCTCCGCCTGGTCCACCATTGAGGTCTTCACTATTTACCCATAGCTGGAGCTGTTTACCCACAGCCGGGACAGTGGTCGATGGGCAGTAGGGCGTGTCCACACACCGGTGGACCTACATGCCACATCTCTGGGGCCCACAGCTGCTCCGAGATCCTGCACAACTTGGCCTGGGACCGCAAGGTGCCAGTTACCGTGTGTGGCTACGAGGAGGCGTGTGCAAGTCTTGGCAATGGAGAGGCTGTGTACCGGCTGAGGAGGCTTATACACTCGGCTCCTCTTTTCACCCCCGGAAACAGAGGGCTAGCCGGTGGCGGTAGCTGAAAGTAGAAAAGTAGCAAGCAGAGGCAGCATGCACAAACTACAGGCACTACTACTCCAACACTACTGCACTGACGCATCACATGCCCTGTGTGTTGATGGAACACACACACAGACACACAGCTCTTGGGTATGACTATTTGCACCTATCGTCTGCCGTGTGCATCTGCCGCAATCTAACAAAATGGATGCGCCACACCCATGATGCATGCACTTTGCGTTACGGAGTAAGGACATTTCTGGAAAGATACACGATGCGTAATTCATTTATTTCAGACGACACATAAACGGATAAAAACAACTTTTAAAGTGTTCTTTTATCAAAATCTTTGATTTCGGTTGGCCCAAAAAAAAAAAAATGCACAGGCGCCATTATGAAATGTGCTTCCAAAATTATTTACCAGATGACATTATAACTCTAAGCGCTGAGATGTACTGACCAAGTAAGATCAGTAATATTGAATCATTGCCCAGTGTTAATTTGTAGCAGTCATGATATGCTACACACTCACAGAGGGCAACAGTTAGTACATTTTTTTAAACTTTGGTGTGGATGAACGGGGCCTTTTGCTCCACACCAAACCCGGCTCCAGAATTTTCATCGGGGCGGAAGTGCACACCAGCCCACAGTTGGAGGAAGAGGCCAGGGCCCTGGTCTACCCCAACTCAGTGGTATCATCTCCTCAGGAGGTAGTCAAAAAACTCCCTGAGGAGATGGGTGTCACTGGATGGCATAATAACCGATGTAAGTTACCTGCACCCACAAATGCACATGTACACACATGTATTTGTGTACACTTGTGAAGACATGATGCATGTGCAATAATGTACATGCATGCGCATGCAAAGCTCCCCCCCCCCCCCACACACACACACACACACAAATCATTGAAATCCTCTGTTTAGTACTAAGGTACCAAAACGTTATTATTTTTTTGTCATCTTTAAGGTTGTGTACACAGACACAGGACACACTCATTGTCAAACACAATTGTAATTGGGATATCAATTTGGTCCACTTTAGATGCGTCCAATCTGCATGGTGCGCCAAGGAGGGAACTGCCTTGCGCCAATTCGGAGTTTAACACTTAAGTAAAGTAAGTAGCCATTTGTACTTCCCACTTTGCACGCATACTTATACTTATACGCATTTTTAAACTACCGCAAAATTGGCCTTTGGCGGGAGGCTAATCTAGTAGAGCTGAAGGTAGGGGGTTCCTTCCAATTCACACACCTGAGTGCCCAGGTGACCGAGTCAGGAGTAATGCTCCATTCTACAACATACACAGATGTAAAGGTTAGTAAATGGCTTCATAGCAGTGGAATTGAAAAGGTGCTTGCTTATTGCTTATTATTCCCTTTTCCAAGATCAACTGGGATCAGGTTCTCAATCTATTTTTCCCTTTACAAACAATGGAAAAATAAATAATCTGTTCCAAGACTAAAAAAATGCCTTTTTAAAGAATTTTCTTTTTAAGAATTTTAAGAATTTGTGATTTCTGACTGGGCTATTTTCGGTTTAACACATTTATTGAAGTCAGTTTCATTTCAGTGTGCTCTCAAGTTTTTATTAAACGCATGTGCATATTAAATACAGTGCATCTATAATCTATCATTTCCTTTCCTGAAGCAGAGAGAACTTTTCTCTGATGGTAAAATACTCTCCCAGATTGCATTCTAGCCAAGCTTAGTATCCCAAATTTCATAATGCACTATAATCAACATTTAAACCTCATTAACTGGCAAATGTATCACTAACTTCCATTTCTGTTAAGATTTAACATATCTGTACTTTGTTATTTTCCACCTTTGGTAAACGTTTTCCATTCATAAACACTAATTTGATTTTTTTTTATTTATTTATTTATTTTATTCAACAGGCCTGCAACTCCAGCCTCATCATCACCGTTTTTGGGATACTCTATGGGGAAGAGGTGGTGGAGGATGTGTCTGATTTGGGTGAAGTGATAAGCATCAAGCTTAATGTGTGGAAATTTCAGCCAGCCCCCCCATATCCCACAAGATGGGATGCCCATCACTGTCACTCGTGTGCAGAAGGACGCGACAAAGATTGAATGTGTGAATGAATGCATGAATGAATGAATGAATGAATGAATGTTGATGCATAAATGTTGAATTGAATGAATTGTTGAAATTAATTGAATTGTTGAAATTAATTGAATGTGTGAATGAATGTTGATCAATAAATGTTAAATGTTTAATTTCCTAACAACAAAATGTCCTTTTGTGTTCCTTTTATTGATTTGTTAACACTTAGTATCTCTTTTATTTAATGTGTTTGTGGATTTGTTTGTGAGCTTCTTCTATTTTCATGCGTTTCAGATTCCGTTTGGGAAGGTTAGTGGATATAGTTTAGCTTTGCTCTCTCTTATTTGATTCAATTAACACAGTACAAATGAGCAAAAACTATGATATCAAACTGGTAACTTTAAATTTGTACATATAATATCCACAACTCAATGACACTTAAAATGCAATTGCGTTTAGACTACTGGTATTAACATAAAGACTTGTTAACATAACGTATGATGTGAATAGACATGCCAAAACGTTTAACAATAAAGTATTTCAATCTAAATTTGAACTCAATATTGGAGCTTTTGCGATTTTTCATTGGGTCACCGTCAGACGCAACTCAGTCAAGTGTTATTTTCAGCCATATTTTTATGTCATCCTCTCACTTCTCAATTGTTGTCAATTTTGACTTTAAATCATGAGTTTAGTTAGGCATGATGATTTTTTATCCCATCATGACGACTTTATATCTCACCATGATGACCGTAAATAACATCATCAAAGCGCCAGATTAACTTTTGGCAATGGATACTCTAAACCATAGGTGTCAAACTCAAGGCCCGGGGGCCAGATACGGCCCGCCAAATCATTTTATGTGGCCCGCAAAGACAAATTGTGCATCAACTTGTGTCAATACTAAAATTGCAAATTGTCTTCACTTTTAAAAAAATAAAGATATTGATCAAGTTTTATTATCATGCATCTTTTCAAATATCTGCTTTTACTCGTCTCTGATTTCAAAACTGTTGTTATTCATCAGTTTGTTGTGTAGCTTATACTGTATATCATATATTGACAGTCATAATGGCCCTCCGAAGGAAACTATGATTATGATGCGGCCCTCGACAAAAATGAGTTTGACACCCCTGCTCTAAACGCTTTCATTTAGGTGCACCAGCACTAAATCTAGGTGCGCCGACATTTCACTTATTATTTCTACATTTTTCAACCGATTCAACCCATTCCAAAGCATTTCCATCCTTCCAGTTTGACATTCACATCATTCAGCACATCATATTGGGGACATTTTCAAATTTCCCAAATTCTCCTAAATTTCGTTTTTCAACTCTAATTTCTACATTTTTCAACCGATTAGACCCGTTCCAACTTTCAACTGTTCATCATTTTCCTACATATTCCACAACTTCCCACTTACCAAAAATTCCACATTTTCAATTTTGAAATTCACACCAAATTTTCCAAAATGTCCTTTTCCCCTTCTAATTTCTACATTTTTCAACCGATTCAACCCGTTCCAATTTTAAACATCATTCTGCAGCATTCCCCAAGTATTTCTTCAACTTCTTCACCTACACACGCAATTTCTCCAGAAATTGCAAATTTCTAGTTTTTTTTTCTAGTTATTCTACTTATTCCGCCCGCTTATTTGACGCTTAACTAGTTCCACACACTTCAACCGATTCACTCCGTTCCACTTTTAACTTATTCCAAATATTAATGACACCGTTGCTCTCGTTTTTTTCATTCAAAACATTTTCCGTTTTCACAAAATTCACAAATTTCCGGCAAATATTTCCCCATTCATTCTTAAAGGCACATTCAACATTTCACATTTACGTCATTCCAGTTTGAAATTCACATCATTTAACACATTCAAATCACATTGGGGGACATTACCAAACTTGCCAAATTAAAAACTTTTACGTTTTCGCGTTTAAAATTTGTGCAAAATTTCACAAAATTCCCTTTTTCACTACTCATTTCTACATATTTTAATCGATTCAACCCATTCCAACTAATTTACTTCCTTCCAGTTTGAAATTCACATGATTCAGCACATTCAAATCACATTGAGGACATTACCAAAATAGCCAAATTAAAACATTTCACGTTTTAACGTTTAAAATTTGCGCAAAATTTTGCAACATTTCACAAAATTTCGTTTTCTACTTCTATTTTCTACATTTTTCAACCTATTCAACCTATTCCAACTTTAAACATCATTCTGCGGGATTCCCCAAGTATTTATTCAACTTCTTCGCCTTCACACGCAATTTCTCCAGGATTACTCACTTATTACATTTTCTAGTTTTTTATTATTACAGCAGAACCTCGGTTTTCGAACGTCCCAGTTCTTGAACGAATCGGAATTCGAACGAAAAATTCGAGATTTTTTTTGCTTCCGATGTCGAACAAAAACTCGGAAGTCGAACCTCGCGAGATGAGCCAAGAGGACCCGAGAAAACCTGACCGGGCTGGAATTAACTGCAGAATTTTGTCGATCTTTATCATCCCGATAAACCCGGAACCAGCTCAGTAGCCTAGTGGTAGAGTGTCCACCCGGAGACTGGACGGTTGTGGGTTCAAACCCCAGCCGGGTCATACCAAAGACTATAAAAATAGGACCCATTGCCTCCCTGCTTGGCACTCAGCATTAAGGGTAGGAATTGGGGGGGTTAGATAACCAAATGATTCCCGAGCGCGACACTGCTGCTGCTCACTGCTCCCCTCTCCCCCAGGGGATGGATCAAAATCACATGGGGATGGGTTAAATGCAGAGGACAAATTTCACCACACACAGGTGTGTGTGTGACGATGATCATTGGGACTTTGGGACACCAGAGCTATGTATGCTTTTATTGACATTGTCATTAGCCACTTCCACAAAGTTCTTAAAAGAAGGCAGAAACAAGTTACTCTAGATAAGTTCTTTACAAAAAGGAAAGAACACCCAGTGGAAGAGTCTTCCCAACCGAAGAGATTTGCGAGAGAGACAATACCTACAGACGAGTTTCCTGATGTTTTTATGGAAGGGGATTCACCTTCCAACCAATAAACTTTTTGTTTTCATTGGTGAAAATGCTGTACGTAAGAAAATGTTTTTGCTGCACACGAACTTTGATACAGTGAAGGAATGAGGTCGAAATACAAAAAGTCCTGCCTCGCTACAAAAACAGATATGCTCAAACCTCATTGAATAAAGTACATAAGCAGACAAGTATATTCACATATTAAATAAATAAATAAAAGAAACATTTTAAGCATATAATTATACCTACACACCAAATCAATAAAGAAGACATAACTAGACATTTTTGATAAGTGGTGATGAGAAAGGGTTTTATAACTTTATGATCTGATATATTTCTGAGGACTTTGAAATAACAAATGACTTTTGATATATTACCTAAATAGCTTAATGACCCTTAAGGAACTGTGGAATGCATGCCTGATGTTTTTTCTCTGAATCATGGACACAGCCAGAGTCGTCTTGACCGTTCAGTACTTGATTGTATCTTGTGTTTTGACTAATGCTAGACGCCAGTTTTTGATTACTACTGAACGTTCTGCACAGAGGGAAATATTTTGGCCTAACAAAGAAAAGATACGGTTGGAAACATGATTAAACTAAGAATATAATGACGTAAGCAAAGACATGAAGTATCAAAAGCACAAACTTTACATAGTCAGGTAAGCGCAATAGATTAATGATGTCACAGCCAAAAGCTAACATAAATTCGCACAAGATGACACAATTGGAATTCCTGAAAACAGAGCTTTTTGAACAAGAATTGTGATTGAACTCAACCAATCTGTCTAAGTCTAATTTCTGGTTCAGTGTCTTTGCATTTTCCTAAATCTGAAGAAATCAAACGAGCACGCAGTGAGTAAATTGGATAACAGGTGATTGGCAAAGGCTTTTGCCGTGAGGCGCAGATAACGCGCTCCCTAAATTGTGGACAAAATCCAACAAATGGTGACCCTGACGTGATTTCTTCAGAAGGGAAAGTGCATGCTCTACAAAGGATTCTTCCTTCTCCGCTCTTGCTCAACAGTATTGCAGTCCGATCGGCACAAAAGGTAAGGGGGAAACTTTTTTTTTTCTCTCTCCCAGTTCAGCAATATTGTGGAGTGAAAGCGGAATACAAAAATTAATAATTTCAGCTCTGTGTTCAGGAATGGTGGTTGTATAGAAGTGTGTGTTTGTGTGGAACTTGGTAAAAGTGATTTGTGGAAAAAAATAAAAATACAAAAACAGGTGAAGGCATCGCTGATATAGCAGGACGGATGCCGAGCGACTCCAATAATGTGACCTTAGAACATTATAGGGCTGTCTAAGGCGAGGGACATCTGGGATGTCCGAGTCGTGGTGAATTAAGAGAAAGGTGGTGAGGACTTTGTCTGATCAGCAAAGGGCGCTCACACCGCTGGAACTTGTGGGATGCCAGTGACTAGCATATGGGCACCTGAGTGGCCTCAATAGTAGACACTTAGGAACTTATACTGTTGCCTAAGGTCGGGGTCGATTGGATCGGCCAGGCCACCAATACGAGTCGGGGACTCGTGAAGAAAAAAAATAAATAAATAAAAAAATGGTGAAGGCATCGCTGATATAGCAGGACGGATGCCTGGCGACCTCAATAGTGCGACCTTAGAGACTTATATTGTTGTCTAGGGCGAAGGGTAACTGGGTTAACCACTACATAATTGTTGAAGTGTGTCTATGATGATATTGTGTGGAAAGCAGGCTTGGCTGTCAGATGGGACAGCGGCACAGCTGAAGAAGTGAGTGATTAGTTGTGGTGCTGTTCATGGGATGGAAGTGATGATTTGTGGTTCATGAAGAACAATGAGTTGATTTGTATAAAATTGTTGATTTTATTTTGATTTTGCATGAGAGTTGGAGTCAGAAAAATGGCTTAACAAGAATTTGATAAAGAATGTATATTTAATTAGCATGAAGGTTATATCCCATTGTGTGGTGGGGTTAAACTGTAACCATTTTTGTTTTCAAAAGGGTGCGGCTCTAAAGTTTAGGCCAAACGGTCAGGTGGGCACAAATGCATATTTTGGACAGAGGTGGGGGGTTACATTGGTGGTGAGGCTCTCCGCACTTCAGTTGCCCCCCCCCCCCCCCCCCACCCTTGTTATCAGCTGGGAAGATTGTCATGTCTATGTTGTGGGCCCGTGTGTTTGTTTATGTGTATGTTTGTCTTTGTGTATCAGTTCGTTATAAAGGATGGAATTGCGTTAAATTGGTGCACGGAAACGGTGTGCTAGACAATGGTTTATCAGATTTGCATTGTTAAATGTAAAAATTAGAAATGATAGAATAATCTGAGGGTTGTGGTCAGAAACTCGTCCAACGAGGAGAGTGCCCAGCCCTCATAAAAATGTGAGAGTAAGAGACAACATACATTGTAGAATTGGATAAAATTAAATTATGATTGCAGATTTTAAATTTAGGAGGAATTATTGATTGGTTATGACATAAGACTATACAAGGACACATGTAAGGATAAGTCAAAGATTTGAATCACTTAGAGTTAAAAACAACAAATAAAAACGACATTGCAAGGGGGGGCACTTTTTATCAAAAGAACACCAAGTAAAGTATTAAGTAGTGGGCATTCGTGATTGGGATTAAATTAAGGATAAAATTAGGTCAATGATTAGAAATCAATGGTGCTCTACACAAAAAGGCTTAAATTTTAATGGGGAAATATTTGGAGTACTGTGTTGGTCTACATAGGTCATGGGCCTAGTTTATTTGGTTTTGATTGTGGTTTGGGTTTATTTTGTTTATTGTTAGGTTTTCCTTGTGTTTATTGTTAAGGTGTTCCTTCTTATTCTCTTATCCCCTGCATTGTAAATGTCTACTTTATGCAGATAGGTCAACAGGCTAGGAATTTAGTGAGGAGATAATTGATCAATTGATGGGGGTTAATAATTGTCCAAATCCTAGTCACATGTTTTGAGGGACCACAGCAACAACACTATATTTAATTTGCAGGCCATTATTTCGTATGTGATGACAGTGTCTAGATAAGTAGACTGTTTTATCAAAAATGTGAGAGTGAAGGAGGAGGTTTGATTTGTAATCTGGCATTTGGGTGCCACTTTTAAGAGTCTGTGCAGGAGCATAGATTGTTTTTGTTTGTTTTTAAAGATATATTTAACAGTTTATCTCGGTGCAGTAAGGATATAGCAATTTTGAAAGACTTAAAATTAAAAGCAAAATTCCATTTTAATTCTGACACATGCCAGCTAACATGAGGATGGGAAATAAATAAAGGAATAAATACTAGCTCAAATGTGGCATGTGTTTTAAATTGGGCGATAAGACATTCACTTCCAAGCACTATCCTTTAGCGCTGCTGACAATAATAACTTATGAGATGTTAAATCAAGGAGGAGTGTCATATTTGGAACACCGGCGCTGTATGACCTATAGATTGAACAATAACATTCACCGCATATACAACCATGTTGGTAGATTGTTAAATTACATTACAGTTTATTACAAAGGATTTCAGAACTTTATTTGATGATAAACACTGGAACGAGGATTTTAGCCGTGTTAATGGGTAGGGTGGATGGATTACTCAAAAAAAAAAAAAAAAAAAAAAAAAGCTTTTGATGAGGGCGGCTTGATAGTAAGATGATGAGTGTGCGCAACTGATAGGATACAATATGTTAATGGGAAGATTTGGGGTGTAAGGAACAAATACTACACAGGAAGATTGATAACACGAAGATAGTTTTCTGAAATTTGTGTCCCAGTGTGTTCTGCCCTAGCGCATGGCACAAGTCCTGAACTGAGTCCTTGTACTCTACTGGCTGCCTCAAAATCAACAGAGGACTGTCCCTGGTCATGAGACACCTTTGACCTTTGGGAGAACAACAGGAACTATTATCATGCTTGAAGGGGGCAAGCACAGCTCTTCACAGGACAAGAACCATATAGTTGGTGAAATACGCACAGTTGCAGATCAAAAAGAAAATGGACTGAAAGAACAAAGACAAGATGGACGCATTTGAGAATGGCGGACAATCCAGCCCTGAATCATCATCATGAGAATCTAAGAGGAGAGGCTGCTAAAGACTTGCACGAGTCACATGAAGTCAAACTGGACACATTGCTAAAGACTGCTGAAGCATTACAAAGTTGGTGGAGTGTGGGACAAAAGGGATGGAAGTGTGTTTGGGTGCTGGGGCAGACATAACTGAGGAGTTTTGATAAAAGAGGGAATAATAAGGCTGCTTATTGACACTGAAACGGGGATAAAAAACAAAATACATAGATATGGACAGTGAAGATACACTGACAAATTATACGACAGCGTGATCAGAAACTTCGTAAAGTGGACATTGATCAATAGAAATTAAATCATTTGAATCATAAATTTTTATATGTAACTTAGCATTTCGAAGACATAATTAATCTAACTGAAAATAATGAAATTTCATAATTGGACCAGTGAAAATTTGGATTCGGGCAACAGAAGGCTGAATTGCTAAACTTAATTGACCTTTATCAAAAAACAACAGAATTTGATTACACATCAACTGCGACTGATTTATAGGATGCATATTTCAGTTTGAAGGGGTGAGGGGCCATAAGAAAGTTGGAATTCTGGATAGTCAGCAAAATAGTAATACAGTAGGGCTTTAAATAACTAATACAATGACATGACCCTTGCGACAATTGATTTAAATGGCAATTTATGATAGGCACTTGGGGTTAGGATTAACAATCCATCCATCCATCCATTACTGGTGCGGCTTGTCCTTACGAGGGCCATGGATAATTAACAATAATAACTAGAATTATTGATTTCTGTAGAAATTGCGTGTGAAGGCGAAGAGGCTGAATAAAAATTCGGGGAAAGCTACAAGATTATGTTTAAATTTGGAACGTGTTGAAATGGCTAGAAAATTGATAAAAATATAGAAAGAATTTTGTAAAATTGGGCGTGAATTTTAAAGTTGAAAATTTGAAATTTTCCACAAGTGAGAAGTTTTGGAATAGGTAGGCATAAGATGAACAGTTAAAAAATTGAAATGGGTTGAGTCAGTGGAAAAAAAAAGAAAAAAGGAAAACTAGAAGAAATTTGAAGGGAAAAAATGAAATTTTGCAAAATCTTACCGCAATGTTGGAAGTGAGGATGTGAAATTTGAATTTGAATCTAGGAGGTTAAAAGTGTAATGGAATAAATCAAATGAATTATGTGGAAGTAGTTAAGATAAAAATAAAATAAAAGGAAGAAGAATGCAGAAGAAGTTGAATAATAATAAAGTCAAGGCAATTCAAATGTATTTATATAGCCCACAAGCAAGTCTCAAAGGGCTCCAAATGTACAAAAATTGCCAATTTAAAATACAAGAACAATAAGTGTGAGGGCCACAATGATGATCATGACAGCAAAAATATTTCTAATTGGTTTTGATAGGTACAAAGGGGGAACATGGAAGAAGGTTTTCAAAATGTGTTATATAGCGTGACTCAATTATCAAGAGTAAGTACTTCTTTTTAATTCTAAGAATTGGCATCAACAAAAAATGAGAACGATAATCCAAGGTTATAGTGTAAGTGGCAGGAGGAAGCTGTGTATATTTTTTAAACATTATTTTCATTATCATTATTTCTTAGGAGGGTCAGTAATGCTTGATGAATGAAGGAACAAGGTAACAGTAAAAGGGAGTGCTCTAAAAATTTTTGGTTCTTTGCCAGAGGTAGTGATTTGGAGGGATGAATTTAAACTCAAAGCAAAATAGAACTGTTTAGTGGAAGAAATATGGGAAGGTGGAAATATTGAAGTTACAGCTCAACACAAAGTGTCAAATAGTCTAAGTGTGAAATGTGAGCAAACTAAATGGGGAGTTAAATCATGTTCCAGTATTATGCATATTGGCAAACAATGTGAGGACAGGAGACCAGACAATTAGATATTAATTTTGGATTTAAAATAAAAAAGGGAAATTTTAATTGAGGAGAAAATTTTGCGTAGGGAGGGTTCTTTTTACAATTTAATATTGTATGTTTTATGTGTGTGTTGTGGGATGACAGTTTGTCTGTAATGCTGTATGAATGTCAAGTCTGTACTTGGGATGGGGTTTGTGTATTGTGAATGGTTAACATGATTCAAGGTTGGGGTGATGTGATCACAGCAGAGGATAACATTCCTCTCACCTGAAAAATATAGAGATACTACAGATTTGAAAAAGCAAGATTGATCAGGGTTCATTTTGGACTAAATATGGGTTTAGGATAACTCTGGGGCACCATTGACAACAAAAGACTTCAATGGAGAAGGCCCATTTCAAGATTGTGACCGGACGTGACTATACCAGCATTGACAATCAAGACTCTGAGCCAAGACAGTGTATGACAACAACTCTGGATTTACCTGACAGTGTGACGAAATGTATGTGACGGAATTTGTGATGACTTGCTTTGTTTTGATGTTTTACCTAATTGTATTGCAGCCTCTAACAGCAACCCAGGGAGCAGATTGTGCTTTATTTGTTAAACTTGCGTTTACTTTGCAGGTTGTCAACTGCAGTCTTGGAGAATTCTGTGTCATGTCTGTGAACATGCATTAACAACTAACCCTTTACTTTTCATAATGAGTTTGTAAATGTGATCGGTTTCATGACAGGCTCGGCAGGCTCCAATTTTCTATTTCATGCGTTTGACATGCGCCCGTGTGTGGATTATTATTTTTATCATTATGATTTTTTTTTTTTTTTTGTGGTATTATGGATGTTTATTGTACGGAGAGCTGCATGCGCAGTTACAGGTGGATGGTGGCTTTTGTTCATACAGCCATGTGAGATCCTGCCAGTCGAGTGTCAGGGACTGAGAATTGGTGATTCCAGGCTAGGATGGCATCTGGAGGTACACCGAAGTCCAGCTGGCGATGGGTATGTCACCATGGACATTGTTATTTTTACTTTATAACCATTGTGACACATTTTTTTAGAATGTGTCAAAAGGGGGAGGTAGAAAAAAAAAACAAAAAAACAAAGGGGGGAATTGTGAGATTTTAAGTGTTTTCAGATTTGATGGTTTTTAAGTCTTCAACATGCTGGACGGAGGAGAAGAAGCATATCGGCAGAAATCAAGTGAATGGGAGACAACATCATGAGATGGAGCCAAAGCCTGGTAACAACTGTGAAGAGTTTCAAAATATCTTATAATAAACTGTAGACCTTCACAAGATAGGATCAAATAGGTGGGAGAGTATTAAATGTAAAAAATTACAACAATAACATACAGACTCCAAACAAATTGGGAACAGGTGGATTCTGAACGTTAAAGTTTGAATAACACATTATTCACGTGATTCATTTGCAGGATAAACAATGGAAGGGATTGATAAACTGAACAAATTTAAGATGATTGCGGAAGTATTATGTCGGGAACAAATAGATTCGACGAGTTTTTTCCCTATAAAATGGTGCTGTTTGGGTTTGAAGAACATAGTCGCTTCAAAGGAGGAAAAGCATGATTTAAGATACGTGATTGACCAATGAGAAGGCTATCCCTTGTACCAGGGGGGTCAAACTCATTTGTTCACGGGCCGCAGTGTAGTCATAGCTTCTTTCGGAGGACCGGTATGACTGTCCTACCCAAATAAATGTGTGAGCACCTCACATTATATAGAGTAAAAGCTACAAAACAAACTGGCAAGTAACTTGCTTTCAAATCAGACAAATGAAAACTGGTCTAATATTTAAAAATCAAATATTATTAAAAGTGAAGACAATTTGCAATTCGAGTAATGACACGTGAATAAAAAGCACAATTTGTCTTCGCGGGCTGCATAAAATCATGTGGCGGGCTGTATCTGGCCCCCAGGCCTTGAGTTTGACACCTATGCCTTATACAAAGGTAAAGTAGGATTAGAATTTGATAAAACAGATATGGACATCATCATATTCCATTAGAGTTCAAATTGCTTGCAATACAATTACAAATTAGTTAACACCTGTGTGATTGATTGATTGAGTGGTTGATTGATTGATTGATTGGTTGATTGATTGATTGGTTGGTTTATTGATTGATTCAGTGATTCATTGAGTGACTGACTGAAGGGCTGAGTGACCGAATGGGCAATCGTTCGATGTCTGTCTGTCTATATGTATGTACTATATATGTATGTATGTATTTCGTTATTTGTTTATGTATTTCTCTTTCACATTTTCTTTCGGCTCGGTGCCGCACTGGGTAGCACGTCCGCCTCACAGTTAGGAGGGTGCGGGTTCGATTCCACCTCCGGCCCTCCCTGTGCGGAGTTTGCATGTTCTCCCCGAGCCCGTGTGGGTTTTCTCCGGGCACTCCGGTTTCCTCCCACATCCCAAAAACATGCTTGGTAGGCCGATTGATCACTCCAAAATTGTCCCTAGGTGTGAGTGCGAGTGCGAATGGTCGTTTGTCTCTGTGTGCCCTGCGATTGGCTGGCAACCGGTTCAGGGTGTCCCCCGCCTACTGCCCGATGACGGCTGGGATAGGCTCCAGCACGCCCGCGACCGTGGGGACTAAGCGGTTCAGAAAATGGATGGATGGATGGATGGATTTTCTTTCTCATCTTCCACTTCTTTCGGCTGCTCCTGTTAGGGGCCGCGACTGCAGAGCGATTGTTTCCATATCTTTCTGTACCACCAACCATCTGCATGTCCTATCTTTGTCTCTGCCACACTCTCCATTATTTTGGCCAGTAGATTTCCAAGCCTCGCTTCTAACATTCTTTCCGATAACTTCATGCTTTGCTTAATCAACATAACAACACCTCTGTAGCTACTACAGTTCTGCGCATCGCCGTGGTCTGAAATAAGGAATAGAAGTCAACACCTTTCCGGGGAACTTCTTGCTTTTTAAAAATCTCCCCTGCCATCTCTCCTTGATAGTTCCATGCTGTCACTGGAATGTCGTCTAGGCCAATTGCCTTTCCACTCTCCATCTTTTACAAATGTCTGGGTATGAATTTTATCCATATTTATTTTTCTCACTCATTGGCGGCTTCACAGAGGGACGTGGTGTGCCAACAGAGGGACCCTGGTGGCATCAACGATTTTGGTGACCTCAGTTAAACTGAGGTCAACAGAGGGAGTGAAGGAATGAGGTCGAAATACAAAAAGTCCTGCCTCGCTACAAAAACAGATATGCTCAAACCTCATTGAATAAAGTACATAAGCAGACAAGTATATTCACATATTAAATAAATAAATAAAAGAAACATTTTAAGCATATAATTATACCTACACACCAAATCAATAAAGAAGACATAACTAGACATTTTTGATGAGAAAGGTTTTTATAACTTTATGATCTGATATATTTCTGAGGACTTTGAAATAACAAATGACTTTTGATATATTACCTAAATAGCTTAATGACCCTTAAGGAACTGTGGAATGCATGCCTGATGTTTTTTCTCTAAATCATGGACACAGCCAGAGTCGTCTTGACCGTTCAGTACTTGATTGTATCTTGGGTTTTGACTAATGCTAGACGCCAGTTTTTGATTACTACTGAACGTTCTGCACAGAGGGAAATATTTTGGCCTAACAAAGAAAAGATACGGTTGGAAACATGATTAAACTAAGAATATAATGACGTAAGCAAAGACATGAAGTATCAAAAGCACAAACTTTACATAGTCAGGTAAGAGCAATAGATTAATGATGTCACAGCCAAAAGCTAACATAAATTCGCACAAGATGACACAGTTGGAAGAATGAGGTACGATAGTCTATGTCCAAGATTGGAGGAGAATGTTCACAGGAAGGTCACGTGGAGATAAAACCAGCAGGTGCCAGAAGGAGCCACCCGAGAACTCGGCCAAAGATGATCGCCAAGGCCGAAAGGCGGGAGGGAAGACAACAGCCCCCACCCGAGAACTCGGCCAAATATGATCGCCAAGGCCGAGAGACGGGATGGAAGACAACAGCCCCCTCCACACACACACACACACACACACACACACACACACACACACACACACACACACACCAACAGCCCCCCACCTACACACCGAATCGCCCATAACCAGCACCACTCCCATGGAAGCAGACTCTCCTTCGAACTTGCCCCACCCCGAAGTCTCATCGCCCATCAATCCCGGCCCACAATGTGCTACTGAATATAAAACTGATCTAACAACCTTGGACTTTGCCTTTTCTGAATGGAGACTTTCCGCTCTTGAAGGGCCCAGCGCTGTATTGTACTTTCCTGAAAACAGAGCTTTTTGAACAAGAATTGTGATTGAACTCAACCAATCTGTCTAAGTCTAATTTCTGCTTCAGTGTCTTTGCATTTTCCTAAATCTGAAGAAATCAAACGAGCACGCAGTGAGTAAATTGGATAACAGGTGATTGGCAAAGGCTTTTGCCGTGAGGCGCAGATAACGCGCTCCCTAAATTGTGGACAAAATCCAACAACAGTATACTGTATGTTATCTTTCATTAGAATTTCTGCACTTTTTTTATTTTATTTTTTTACAATTGGTGAAATTGAGAATATGTTTTTGCTGTTTTTTGCACATGATCTTTGATATGTTGTCCATTGGTAAAAATAATTAAGAAAATGTTTTGATATGCTTTTTTTTCCCTTTACAATTTGAACAGATATCTCTGTCACGATGGGATGGAACATGGAGCAGGGCGACCAAGTGCAGCTTGGACCAGGGTTTAGTGAGGGAAAAGGGAAGTGGAACGAGGCAACGAGGGAAACAGACGAGAACTGGCAAACTCATAACATGACAGACTGACCGACAGGGATGGCAAACAGAAACAGACTCGGAACAGACAGGAACCACAAGGACAGCAAACGTGACGACATCGACAATCCGACAGGGAGTGAGGGGCAGACAGGACTTATATACACGACAGGTAACGAGAGGCAGGTGGGAATAATCACACTGATCATGGGCACACAGGAGGGGAGGGGCGAGCACACAGACACACGAACAGAACGATGACACGATCGGGGACGAGTCCTGACAATCTCTTACTATTAGAATAAAACACACAAGCTATATTCTGCACTTTTTTTCTTTTATGCAAATTCAGTAAACGAGGCTGGGGTACGAGTTGCTACAGATACGACAATACCAGCCTAGCCTACTCTATTAATTCAGTTTATTTATTTATTATATTATTTATTTATATTATTTATTTATACATTACCTACTCACTTATTTATGCAGTTTATGGCGTAGAATGATGAAAAATATGCTTAAAAAAGGTGTTTTCTTAAGTCTTGGAACGGATTAAAATATTTTTCATTATTTGTAATGGGAAAAATAGATTGAGAATTTGAACAAATCACTTCTCGAACCGCCTTCTCGAACGGATTGTGCTGAAGAACCGAGAGCGGGCTGTATTATACTATTATTATTATTATCTGCCAGAAAGAATTCTTGGGATCCAAAAACAGAGAATACTGTCGCTCCCAACATCTTTGCTGCAACTTCTTCCACGCTGCATATTGGGTGGTGGGGCATCTTCAAAGACTTCAACACGGCTCTTCTGTGAGTCTTTAGTGGCATCACATTGCATTTTGCTGCCGTGTCTACTTTCATCTCAACGTGTTTGTCGTTTATATCCATCGTGGCAAATCCCTCAACTTTCTGAGCACTTTCAGAGTTGACACAGCCTGATTTTGTTCTTGTCCTTCTTGTGTGTCGCGACCATGGATGAGACCCAGTCAGTTGGCTCTGTGACTGGCGTTATGACATCAATGCACTGCATACGCTCAAGCGCTTACTCTCTCGCACATTGCAATAGGGACGCGGTGGGCAAGGCGGACCACAGGCTGCACATTGGGATCCAGCTTCATGGAGTACGTGACAGAAAGTTCTCCCTGCTCGTTGCTGAATAGGTCCTTGTACTGAGCTAGTACTTGTAAGCTGAAGTCAGTGTTGCTTTCCACGGTGACCTGGTGGACATCTAGGCTACGTTTGATGTCTGGTGCCTCCATAAGAGACGAGGCTGACCCTTGCTTGATTAGTTGTTATCCGTTTGTTACTCTTCTGTGAGTCTTTAGTGGTATCACATCGCATTTTGCCCCGGTATCAACTTTCATTTCAATGCGTTTGTCATTGTCGAGTTGATATAGACCACCTGACTGTCTGCCTCAACACCATCCACATAAAATGTCTCTTCATTGCATTCACTTCGATTTCGTTCACCGATCGTCTCGTGGCTCTACATAGTTGGTTGCATGGTTTAGACTTACAGCACTGTTTGTAATGATGAAGCGTTCTGCAGCTGTGGCACTGCTTACCGAATGCAGGGCAACTTTCCCGCCTAGTTGCGTGGCTACCTCCACAGTTTAAGCATTGTGGGATAGTTTATGGAGCGTCCAGTGGTTTGGAATTTGGCCAAACTACTTACTTGGTGCTGGCTTAACCCGCATCAATGCTGGTAGCTGCTGTTGCTAGTGTCTTACTGCTTTCTTCAATCATCTCATGAATGCGGGCGATTGAAATGGCTTTGGCTAGAGTCAGCCTGCTATCCCTCAACAAGGCTTTC
Organism: Syngnathus scovelli; assembly: GCF_024217435.2. NCBI lineage: Eukaryota > Metazoa > Chordata > Actinopteri > Syngnathiformes > Syngnathidae > Syngnathus > Syngnathus scovelli. Next base: position 15,953,595 of record NC_090857.1, read on the forward strand.
CTCAGTGTCACTTGTAATGCCGCTGACAATGCGGTCACAAATTAGCTCATCCGTTATCTCTCCGAAGTGACAACATTTGGCCTTGATCCTCAGATTGCTAATGAACTATTTGATTGTCTCATCTTGCTTCTGGTTTCTTCTGAAACATGTGTCTGTCATCATCCTGTTATTTTGTGGGTTGCCGATTTCATTGAACTTTCTTTTAAGGCACATCGGATCCTCTCTGGACTTGGCGGTAGTGACAATCCTGAACCATCCTTCACAGTCAGGAATCCGCACCTTTGGGGCATAGACAAATGAACGCTCCCGCTCGATGGCGTCTGTTTCAGCGATGTTGAGGAGGATGTAAGCTTGGTCTTGGCTGTGCCGCGGCAATGAAGACATAATATTCCCTTTCAAAAACACGCCAATCCTCTGCGATGTTCACGTTGAAAATGAGCCGGTCGGGTCTGCCAAATACGTCCGCCATTACAGGGAAGAGGAGCGGCTTGTTGGCGTTATGGTAGCCAACGCGAACAAAGCGTGACGTAATAAACATGCACTGCACGTATACACGGTAAAGAAAAGATAAAAACTCACCGGCGAGAAGGCTCATCTTATTCCTGACACCATGTAAAAGTTTGCTCTCGAGTGCACCAGGGTTGCCATTACTGTAGTTTATTTCAACTGAACATCATGGCTGGCGCCAAATACATATAAATCAGTGGAACCAGGGAGATGAATATTCCGAGTGGCCCACGGCACGCCAGTTCGGTGGCCTGTGATAAACAATGTATATAATCATTCAAGAAATGATCTATATACATGATAAGGTCATTCAATTCACCTAGTGACTTAGTTTCAATATTCCCGAAGCAAAATGTTCATATTTTCACCAGCATAATTCACATTCTGACAGAATCCCCACTCATATGCGAGTTTGGGTTCGGGACATGACGTGTTTTTATGATGTCTTTATTGTTTTCTAAATTTCTGTCGAGATAAATGACATCGGAAAAAGCTAAAATGAAGGAACAAAAATGTCATGAAATTTTGCCAATAATGTTAAGACTAAAGGAACTTATGACATTGTAAAGGCTTGAAAAAGCAGACAAAAAGGCTGGTAAATTTGCCATTGTTAAAATGGAACGGCCTGTGACTGAGTTGCCTATGTGCGGCTCTTTACGGACAAGTAAGAGCAAAGAGAAGCATATTTATTCTAGATGAGCACAGGGAACGACTGTTGCTAAGGAGCATACAATGTCTCAAGACATGAATCACAACTTCTTCACACATTTTTCTGAAACGCTTCATGTCTTAAGCTTCATTTTGCCATCATTAGATTGGAATGCTTTATTGCAGGGCTGAGCAATTCCGGTCCTCGAGGGCCGGTGTCCTGCATGTTTTCTATGTCACCCTGTTGCAACACACCTGATTCAAATGGTCAGATAATTAGCAAGGTCTGCAGAAGCTGGATAACAATCCTGATCATTTGAATCAGGTGTGTTGCAGCAGGGAGACCTATAAAACATGCGAGACACCGGCCCTCGAGGACCGGAATTGCCTACCCCTGCTTTATTGTGTTAAGAAGGTTTTCTCATCATCACAAGGTGAATGGACCCTGACACAAAGTAAGGGCACCAGCACAAACATACCCAAGAAATTATGTAGACAGATTGACTCCGCAACACAACTCACACGACGCAAACAGCCAGAATGCACAGAGTCCTTTCTAAATAGGAGGTTTAATCAGTGCACCTGGTGGCACATCTGAAACCAATCACTGATAAAGCCACTCCCCCCTGCACTGATGGGTCGGCTGGGTACGAGGGGCACCAATCAGGGATCACAACCAATCAGATCATATACGGCCTCAAAATATTGTAGGAGGATACATTTACAATATTTTTACAATTTGGAGGATACTTTACAAAATATTATACTGTAACATATTTTTGTGCAACAAGCAGCAGCTGCCAAAGCAGTACTACTTCATGCAATTAAACAAACAAACCTTTTGGCAAACAACCCAAAACAGTAGGATACAGACAATTCCATTAAAAAATTAAAGTTTCAACATGGAAATTAAAGTGCAAACATTGTTTGCTAAATAGGTAAGAAATCTGCAGATAAAACAGCATCCAAAACACCTCAGTGGGAAAGATTTGCATGATCACTGGCAGCCAGTGTCTTAAATAAGACACACTGGTCTCGTAGAACTCAATGCTGGCATGAGGAACGCCAACGCATATGTCCACACATCTTAAAAGACACAATTTTCAAATTTCCCAATTTCCAACCCCTGTTCTATAACTTTAAATTAAAAAAAAAGGAACAATACCACTTAAAACGTTAGCAGAAAGCAGTGAAAATGAGCTAGAATACTTCAAATTGGGTAGCACATTGGTCGGCTAGTTAGCACATCCTCCTCAGTGCAGAGCTTGCAGATTCAATTCTGGCGTTCACATTCCTTTATGATAGACGTTTTCAATTTTTTTTTCAAGATTGTTTTACAAACTGAAGGATAGAAGATAAGATAAAAATAGACGTTTAAATAGAAAGATGGAAATAGACGTTTTAATTTTTTCAAGATTGTTTCGCAAACTGAAACCTTGGCTTGAAACACACCTTTTTCATTTGTTTTGTTCTATGTTTTGATTTAGTTTGCAAAACCCATTCTAACAGGAACATATTTTTTCGAGTTGATAAAATGCGGTGATGTGCTTCATACAGACTTTTCAGGAGGTTTTATTTGTTATTTTGCTCATTTTGGCAAGTGCAACACACTTAGTGCAACTTCGTTTAACATTTTGCTTTACATGACTTGTTGAAAGGGGAAGCGGGTTGAAGCAATTCTGCTTATCTAGTCTCTTCCCAATTACAACCAAGGTTTCACTGCCAGACACACAAATCCACATTACTACTGTACAGTACTACTTATAATACTACAATAATCATGAAAAGAGAGAAACAAAAGAAAACAGAAATTTGTCCAGAATATCATATGATTTGAATACAGAAATAACAAATGAAGTGGAAGTTAAAATATTATTTGATTACAATAATGATTTGAATACAGCAATAACAAACAAGTTTGAGTATAAGTTGAATACCGCATGAAACTGGAAGTTTGGATAACAATTGCGGCCGTCATTCAGATGTGATCTGTGGAGAAAGCCAAATTCATCCTCCCATCTCTTCTTTGTCTACCTGCTAATACAGGTCAGTGAATGGCAGATCTGGTCCAACTACCTCGGTTTACGATCTTGTTTGAGTGTTTGGCTCGAGACTCGAGTGCAATTTTAACTCTGATGTGTAAACTCGTGGTAGAGAGTTTCCTCCTGTTTCCCTCCATGCTGGTTCTGTCTACGTCGTTTCTGTATGCGCACCTGATGTCTCTGGTACTCTTGTAGTCTCTCTCTCTCTCTTTTTTTTTTTTTGACATACAACCATAGAACAACTCTCACAAGGCATCTCAGCAATCTGCAATTACTGCAGGGGAAGACGTTTAAGGCAATCAGCGCCATTAATATAATATTCTTTGTCAAGAATGACACTTTTAGAGTGTGAATGGCACTTTTAGAAGTGAAGTACTTTTGTGTCACAGAGGGCTTGGAACTGCAAGGCAAATCACTTCAAAAGATAAAATTGTGTTGTGTCATGTTATTAACAGCGGTTAATGGGTGATTTGTCAAATCAGACATCTTCTTTTTCCCTTTCCCTCTTTTTCAGACTCCAAGTCCAGAGAATTTACAGCCTGTTGAGACTTTGAAATTTTGAAATAAGATCATATTTGATGTTTCTAATTTAGACATCTATTTTTAGGTCTATACCGAGACAAATTTTAGATGTCTAAATTAGGTCTATACATTGACCAGACTTCTAATAGCTGTCTATGGCTGACAGGAATGTAAACTTGCTCCTCGGAACCAACTTGACATGGTCGCGTTCCCAGGCTTCACTACAAAAGTGTTCAAATTCTCAATAAAAACGTTGAACTAAACGTCTCGTTTACATTTCCAATTGGCTGCAAGAATTAACAAACACAAAAAAATAAAAATGGAACAGTCATAAGCGGGATTTGAACCTGTGACCCAAAGTAATGAAGAAAAGACTCACTCGGGATCAGCTTAACCGCAATACTATCGGACGCCCCCTGCAACTAGGCAAAATTATGTTGAATATAGCCAAAACCAAATTACCCAGCGAGGGTACGATGCCTAGTGTATACCCGCCCATGTTAACTTGCTCCTCGGAACCAACTTGACATGGTTGCGTTCCTAGGCTTCACGCCAACCTCGCAGTAGGGCATTATGCATATATGACATTTTTTTTTCAACATTTCTTTTTTTTTTCCTTTTGAGGATCCTCAATGCAGGTTTAAATTGACCTTTCAACAAAATTGCCTTTTAGTCAATTTTTCACCCGTCACACTCAACCACAGAGACTCTATTGCTTTTTTACTTTCAGGCCTATCCAGGATGGGTGTAAAACCCTCCCAAACAGCTTGGAAAAACGGACAAAAAAGAATCTACGCCATTCTTCAATTAAAAAAAAGAAGCTCTGTTTTTTTCTAACCCGTTCCTTCCACTGGGTCTTGGACCCAAGCTGTTCTTTGGCTCGGAAAAACGGACAAGGAAAAATCTACGCTCTTCTTTGATTAACAAAAAAGAAGCTCTGTTTCTTAGCACGTTCCTTCCGCTGCGACTCTAACCCAAGCCAGATCCCATAGCTTGGAAAAACAGACAAAGAAGAATCTACACACTTCTTCGATGAACGAAAAAGAAGCTCTGCTTTTCTTAGCCTGTTCCTTCCACTGGGACTTGAACCCAAGCTATATTTCGTGCACTTTTCACTCTTACGCGTTTCAGAACAGCACAATCACACAACTTTAGGGCTTTAACTTACTTGTCAAAGTCAAAGTCTGCTTTATTGTCAATTTCTTCACATGCCAAGACACACAACGAGATCAAAATCACGTTCCCACTATCCCACGGTGACAAGACATAGTACACAATATACATACAAGTAAACAACACAAAAAATAAAAACAAGAAGGATCAAACAATGAATAAATAAGAGTGATGAATAAATAATAAATAAACAAATAACATAAAAAATAAGAGGAGCAAAAATTGAGCAAGTGTGCATACAGCAGACAGTCAGAATATAGCGCAAAAGTACAGGACGCTACGCAGAAGGGGGGAGAGAGTTCAGGATCCTAACAGCTTGGAGTATGAAGCTGTTGGTGAGTCTGGTGGTGCGGGAGCGCAGGCTCCTGTACCTCTTCCCAGACGGCAGAAGACCAAACGAAGAGTGAGCGGGGTAACACACATCACTCACAATCGTGGTCACCTTGCGGGTGAGATGGGAGGTGTAAATGTCCTTCAGGGAGGGAAGTGAAGCACCAAAATCTTACCAGCCGTGATCACTATGCGCTGCAGGGCCGGGCCTTCATGTTGTATTCAGTGCAGCTACCACCCCAAACAGCGATACAACTGGAGAGGACGCTCTCAATGGTGCCACGGTAGAATGTAGTCATGACGGCCGGAGGAGCGCAGGAAGTACAGGCGGCGCTGAGCTTTCTTTGCCAGTGATGCGGTGTTGGTGGACCAGGAGAGGTCCTCACTGATGTGCACCCCCAGGAATCTGGTGCTGCTCACTCTCTCCACCACAGCACCGTCGATGGTCAGTGGCAGGTGTTGGGTGTGTCCCCTGGTTCGTTGCACTGCCGGATCCCGTCAATCCGCCGCTGTCAGACGAAGGCAGACCTAAGATGCTGGCCCAGCGAAGAATTTCCTTCCCAAGTCTTTCTTTACCAGGTCCGGCTAATGGACGCTGGCCCGTCGACGGAAAGCAGCACGTCGTCCTCTGTCGGTCAGCAACGGGTATGTTTGGGATCTGGGTCACGGCACCAAAATGTGAGAGTGGTGCTCACTCTAACTTATTTTGCAAGAACCACACAGGAGACAGTATGCCCTTTAAGCACTTGCAAGTGGAGAAGTCATTCGTCACTGTGCGTGCAGCGATGATCGAACGAAGTCTGACTTAGGCCTCTTGCAAAAGCATATTTATTGAGAGAAGTAGGGTGGGGGTGAGAGTGGCGAAGGTGGGGGCGAACCTCTGGCCTCTCAGGGAATCACAGCAGGGGTGCTTTACGGGGTGTAAACCGAACAACTTTGATTGCTTCCTCTGCAGCTGGTCAATCAGTTCAAGGGATCTTAGCACTTTGTTTTACTACTTTAAGACAGGACACGTTTGGTTAATTATTACAGGTTACATTCCAACATAAGCATAGGATCAAACTAATCTATCAACCCTAACAGAGGGCAAAGTTTATCATTGGAGAATGGTACATTTGAATCTTGCAGCTAACATTTGCTTCATTCTTCAACAGCTAGGAAGTGAGTGTGAAACGCCCATGACAGGGAAAAGTAAGAGTTTTTTTTTGTAGGCATTAGTCATTTAAAATGAGGTCACAGCTGCAGTAATTTAAGTGAGTATTTTATTTCTATTTCTCTTTATTCTCAGAGTTTCTGAAGGTCATCGTGGAGCCCCCTTTGGCAATCCCAGGGCTGAGGAGCCTCAACTCTCGTTCAGAACGTGACGCGGTGCCCATGACTGATCTAGAGACCTTTGACATGATGTCCAAGGAAATAAATGACAAACAGGATGCAAAACTGAATGACAGAATGATTGAGCTTAGAATCGGTTAGTCAAATTTTTGGTTGTTTCCCCCCCCCCCCCCCCCCCCACACACACACACACACACACTTGATAGCTTACAAATAGAACCTGTAGGGTTTTGTTTGGTTTAATTGCTGTACTGCCAAAGTTACTGACTTTTCAGCTACTTTTTTGCTTGATTTACAAGAAAATCGACTATGTCTAGTCAGAACTTTTCTGACTCGCACACCAGCTTGGGCTCCTTTCCAGCCAGAGAAAGGATGTCCCAAGAGCCAGCTTCTGCAGCCGGGGATTGGACTGCAAACAAATAACGAAATACATACATACATACATATATAGTACATACATATAGACAGACAGACATCGAACGATTGCCCATTCGGTCACTCAGCCCTTCAGTCAGTCACTCAATGAATCACTGAATCAATCAATAAACCAACCAATCAATCAATCAACCAATCAATCAATCAATCAACCACTCAATCAATCAATCACACAGGTGTTAACTAATTTGTAATTGTATTGCAAGCAATTTGAACTCTAATGGAATATGATGATGTCCATATCTGTTTTATCAAATTCTAATCCTACTTTACCTTTGTATAAGGCATAGGTGTCAAACTCAAGGCCTGGGGGCCAGATACAGCCCGCCACATGATTTTATGCAGCCCGCGAAGACAAATTGTGCTTTTTATTCACGTGTCATTACTCGAATTGCAAATTGTCTTCACTTTTAATAATATTTGATTTTTAAATATTAGACCAGTTTTCATTTGTCTGATTTGAAAGCAAGTTACTTGCCAGTTTGTTTTGTAGCTTTTACTCTATATAATGTGAGGTGCTCACACATTTATTTGGGTAGGACAGTCATACCGGTCCTCCGAAAGAAGCTATGACTACACTGCGGCCCGTGAACAAATGAGTTTGACCCCCCTGGTACAAGGGATAGCCTTCTCATTGGTCAATCACGTATCTTAAATCATGCTTTTCCTCCTTTGAAGTGACTATGTTCTTCAAACCCAAACAGCACAATTGTTAGATAAATTGTATATATATGTTATCATGCGTTCCCTAATGAGTACGTATTAATAAAGTTATTGCGCAGAATGCTTGCTGTTTCTTCTTGCAGACATCACCCAGTCCACAGCAAGTCAAACGATGCTGTCTGGAGCTTCCTGACCTTCTACACATCTGGGAATCCAAGAAAGTTGTTGATGTCTGCACATGTCATTTTGTCTATGCACTCTTTTCTCATGACTACTTTGTTTCCCATAACATTCACTTTTCGTTTCTCATGGGATCCTGTCCGCGACTTCTAGTTTCACATAGAATCTCGTTTCTTCACTCTTGAGACTAGCCCACGCTTTCCCCCCCACCTATCAGGGGCTAGTCTCACATTGTAGGTAGGGCATTCCTTAATAAAAAGAGAGGAGTGTAACCATGACCTTTAGTGTATTTTGGATTGCTGTAAGTCTGGATGCACTCCTCGCGAGAAAAGATCAACATTCTGTCTCACTGGTTTTGTCTGCTGATCCTTTTGCTGAATCTGAACCTAACAGATTTTTGGGGGCTCGTCCGGGATCTCAATAGGACTATTTCTGGTTCCGGCCGACTTTTCGACGCAGGACAAGTCCTTGGCCAAGGCATATTGAGAAACCCTTTTCACGGGGCTGACTCGATCAGTTGGCTGGACACCGGAGTGGTTGACGAGATCATCCGAGGAGAAGGCCCAGCAGACTGTGAGTACGAATCTTGATTCTGTTGAAGTAATGAAAGTGCAGTGACAAGAGGTCACTTAAAACCTTGACAATTCTAGACCCTATCAAGTGCAATTAGAAACAGTAAATTCTGCTGGGATGTTGGAGTCCCCTGACTGATGAGTCAGTTAAATTCCATGGGAAAGCGGACCCATCTGTTTTCTAGAGAAGTACAGGTAATTTGGAGCAGTTAAATTCCGCTGAGGTGTCGTGGGCCTCCTAGTTAACCTTCCTAGCTTTCTGCTGCCATCTGTGGTGTTTTCTTAACTCTGGTTTAGCTGGTTTGGCTTCTTGATTCGTGAAAAGATAGGTTTTATATCGGCTTTGGGGAAAAAGCAAAAATAGGGTTTTTCTTACACAATAGGAAGGTTAGAGAGTTTAGATTTTGTTAAGTTCCACGGGAGGGCGGACTCCCCTGCTTGCCTGTGGGAAGATAAGAGTGCGCATTGTGTGTGTGTGTGTGTGTGTATGGTTTGACTGGGAGTGATCTCATTTGAGCTCTCCTTTATGTAAACAGTGGCTTTGTGTGGAAGCAGAGGACAGGAGACTTACCACTGAATATTTTACCACTGTCCTGTGAATTAAGTTGGCTTTAGGACACTGTAGGTGCCATTCAAATTGCCAACTCCGTAAACTAAACAAATAAACCATGGGGACAGCAAATAGCAAACAAAAACCGCTACCCCGACATGAATTAAAATGCAAAGATTGGAAATTGATGGAAGAAGTTGACCCCGAAAACGTAAAATATCTTGACAAATGCATATTTTGGACAGAGGGGGTTTGCATTATGCGACGTGGCGGTGGCGAAGCTCTCCGCACTTCAGTTGCTCCCCCCACCCTTGTTATCAGCTGGGAAGATTGTCATGTCTATGTTGTGGGCCCGTGTGTGTGTTTCTGTGTATGTTTGTCTTTGTGTATCAGTTTGTTATAAAGGTTGGAATTGCGTTAAATTGGTGCACAAAAGCGGTGTGCTAGACAATGGTTTATCAGATTTGCATTGTTAAATGTAAAAATTAGAAATGATAGAATAATCTGAGGGTTGTGGTCAGAAACTCGTCCAACGAGGAGAGTGCCCAGCCCTCATAAAAATGTGAGAGTAGGAGAAAACATACATTGTAGTATTGGATAAAATTAAATTATTGATTTGTTATGGCATAAAACTATACAAGGACACATGTAAGGACAAGTCAAAGATTTGAATCACTTAGAGTTAAAAACAACATTGCAAGGGGGGCACTTTTTATCAAAAGGACACCAAGTAAAGTATTAAGTAGTGGGCATTCGTGATTGGGATTGAATTAAGGATAAACTTAGGTCAATGATTAGAAATCAATGGTGCTCTACACAAAAAGGCTTAAATTTTAATGGGGAAATATTTGGAGTACTGACCCTCTCTCTGCACGTTGTTGGTTTACATAGGTCATGGGCCTAGTTTATTTGGTTTTGTTTGTGGTTATTTTGTTTATTGTTAAGGTGTTCCTTGTTATTCTCTTATCCCCTGCATTGCAAATGTCTTCTTGATGCAGATAGGTTAACAGGCTGGGACTTTAGTGAGGAGATAATTTGTCGATTGATGGGGGTTAGTAATTGTCCAAATTCTTTTCAAATTGACCACAGCAACAACATTATGTTTAATTTCCAGGCCATTATTTGGTATGATATGACAGTGTCTAGCTAAGTAGACTGTTCTAAAAAAAAGAAATGTGAGAGTGAAGGAGGAGGTTTGATTTGTAATCTGACATTTGGGTCCCATTTTTGAAGAGCATAGATTGTTTTTGTTTGTTTATTTTTTAAGATATGTTTAACAGTTTATCTCGGTGCAGTAAGGATATAGAAATTTTGCAAGACTTAAAATTAAAAATTAAAAAGCAAAATTACATTCTCATTTTCCCAGATGTGAGGGAAATTGAAAGATAAGGAAGACGAAGAAAAGATAAAAAAAGAATTTGCTGTTGCACAGACAGGAAGATGATGACACAGTGCTTAAGAACCGCAGCTGAGACTGTGATGAGTGAAGATGAGAAAAATGATAAAATTACAAAGACAGAGGTTGTGGCACGGCAAAGCGAACCATCCTTTCTGTCTTTGTACCCCAAATTAAACAACTCATTGCTTCCTATAATTTGAGAGGTGATGAAGTACAACAGGTTTTCATGGCATCCTTAACCAAACATTGGGCAAGCGTTAAAGACACCTGGAGTCCTTTTGATCTCCAGGGCCGTCCATTGGAATATAACGAGGTGCCATTACAAATACAAATTGACCAACTATTGCAGGATAGAAATAATATTTCAACGTAGAGCAAATTACACAGACATTGGCCGGACTAAACAAAAACAAGATAAGTTGTTTGAAGACTTTAGACACAGACCAGAAAGAGTGTTCAACTGATGTCTATGATCAACAACTCAAAAATGCTCTACATGCAAATTTGCGACCAGTATTATGTCGACAACGAATAAATTCGACAATTTTTTTCCCTATAAAATGGTGCCGTTTGGGTTTGAAGTACATAGTCGCTTCAAAGGAGGAAAAGCATGATTTAAGATACGCGATTGATCAATGGGAAGACCCTTGTGCCAGGGGTGTCAAACTCATTTGTTCGCGGGCCGAGGTTTAGTCATGGCTTCTTTTAGAGGGCCGGTATGACTGTCATACCCGAGTAGATGTGTGAGCGCCTCATATTGTGGGGGCTGCGGAACAAGCTGACGAGTACCTCGCTTTCAAATCAGACAAGTAAAAACTGGTCTAATATTTGAAATTTAATATATTACTAAAAGTGAAGATAATTTGCGATTCGAGTGATGGCACATGTATATGAAGCACAATTTGACACCTGTGCCTTATACAAAGGTAAAGTTGGATTGGAATTTGATGAAACGGATATGGACATCCACATATTCCATTAGAGTTTAAATTGCTTGCAATTTAATTGCGATTTAATTAACACCTGTGTGATTGATTGATTGGTTGAGTGAGTGAGTGAGTGAGTGAGTGAGTGAGTGAGTGAGTGAGTGAGTGAGTGAGTGAGTGAGTGAGTGAGTGAGTGAGTGAGTGAGTGAGTGAGTGAGTGAGTGAGTGAGGCAGTGAGTGAGTGAGTGAGTGAGTGAGTGAGTGAGTGAGTGAGTGAGTGAGTGAGTGAGTGAGTGAGTGAGTGAGTGACTTTTCTGTCGCCTGCACGTCATCTTTCCTGCATGGCTACGTTGCTGTCTCAGCCACATCTGACCGTTAAAAGATGCACGACACTCAATCCTGCCACTCTCATTCCCCTTCCTGGCGATAGCGAATTCCATGATTGTGTCGATGCTGCCCAACAAGTTGCTAAGGCTCGGCCTGATTTGGAAAATACGCCTCTGCCAGATGGTCATGTGGTTTTTGTTGATGGGTCTTCTAAGAAAAATGAATCTGGTGTGACCCTTGCTGGGTATGCCATTGTTACTGCCGACATGGTTTTGGAGGCTGCTAAACTGCCATCCAATATGTCTGCACAGGCCGCTGAGCTCATTGCTTTGACTGGGGCCTGCAAATTGTTTGTAAACAAATCCGTCACTATCTGGACTGATAGTCAGTATGCTTTTGCTACAGTACACGTGTTTGCTCAGCAGTGGAGCAACCGTGGCATGATAACTTCTGCAGGGAGGCCCGTCACCCATTCCACATTGCTGACTCAATTTTTGGACGCTGTCCAGCTACCTTTAAAGGTAGCGGTTTGCAAGTGTGCTGCTCACACTGCATGCTCTGATCCTGTTTCTCTCGGTAATGCTTTTGCTGACAAATCCGCGAAGGCCGCTGCAGAAGGCCTGCTCCATGTCCTCTCGTCTTTCACAGCTCATGATTCGATGTCACACATCTCCCTTGTGTGACCTTTGGGCAAGCCTGTCTTGCCTCGTAACTTGTTCAAATGGGCTGCTATTTCGAGTCATGGGGTCGCCCATGTCTCGACGGGGGGTATGGTGAAACAAGTTGAAGCTATTTATACAACGTACGGCTTTACAGCTTTTTCAAAACAATTTTGCAGAGCGTGTTTGATCTGTGCTAAACATAACCCACAAGGCAATTTAAGACCTCAGAGAGGGAAATTCCCGACTCCATTGTATCCATTTCAGACAATACATATGGATTATATCCAATTACATAAATGTGAAGGGAAAGAATATTGTTTGGTCATAATAGACGCAATTTCTAAATGGGTAGAAACATTTCCTACCAAACATGCTGATGCACTCACAGTGGCAAAGGCCTTATGCAAAGACATCATTCCAAGATACGGCATTCCGGAAACAATTTACAGCGACAATGGTCCACATTTTGTAAATCAAATAGTGCATAACATTGGGAGAATGTTCCACATAAATCTAAAGAACCATTGTTCCTATAGACCACAGTCAGCTGGCCTCGTTGAACGTTTTAACGCTACTATAAAAAACAGATTAAAAAAATGTATGGAGGAAACCAAACGACCATGGACTCAGTGCTTAGACCTGGTCAAAATGTACATAAATATTACAAGTACAACAGGGCTAACTCCCTATGAAACAATGTTTGGAAGGCCTTACAGGCTTCCTCAGTTCAAGAACACATGGGAGATCCCCGAGGAAGCCACGTTAGCTGATTACATGAGAAAAATGTTGGAACGTCAAAAGAATCTAACCAATAACACTGATGATGAACCCATTTCTCCGCAGGAAGACCCCAAAGTGGTACCGGGAGACTGGGTTTTGATCAAGAGTATCAAGAGGAAGAATTGGCATTCACCCAAGTGGGAAGGTCCTTTTTTGGTACTACTCACGACACCTAATGCTTTGAAAATAGCCGAACGCAACACGTGGATTCATTTATCTCATTGTAAAAAGGTGATCTCTGCAGACCCAACCTAAAGTACGGAAGGTGAGCAAAGTCTGGTAATAGTGCCTGATCCTGGTGTCAAGATCCAGGGTTGACACGAAAGCTAGCAGAAGACAATTTCCAAGACACCAACCCGAAGCTCAGGGTGTTGACTCTGAGGAGATCCAAAAAACATGAGCATTAGAGAGTCATTTGGTGTGTGCTTTAATCAGGCTGTGGCCTGCGCTAAGTCTGCCATGTGTTTTTGGTTGCTTTTGCTGGTTTGTGTTACCATTGTGTTTTTTTCGGGGGTTATTTTATTTGGAGGGATAGAGTACCATGAGCCTCGAACATTATTCTCTCAGGCGACTGCTAACGCTAATTCTAATCAATATGGCTCATGGGGAGAAATTGCTAGACATAAGCGCGACACTAAATCCCCTTTTGATCATGTTGTTTGTGTTCCAGGTGCCGTCCGTGTTCCAACCTGTGTACCATGGCTTTTGTCTTGGGCTTATAATAACTCATTAATGTTTACTGTGGCTCCTAATACATCTTCTTCTATTATTTTACCTATGAAGAGTTTGAAAGGTTGCGAAATGGTCACCCCGCTCTCTGGTTCCAGTGACGAGGCTGTGTTCTTTGCTAAACGAGTGACTTTGATAAATCGGGGCACAAGCCTCCTTTTGACTCTTACACTCCCTGATGGTCAAATTCGTCCTCCAAATGTCACCTTGTTTAACACTTCTTGTTGGGGTTTTCAACTGTGGGCTTGGTCCTCTGGAATCGATCCTCGCTTTCCTATTGCTATTTGCCTTAATAGAACAATGTCGGTCGCAGACCGTCCCGTTACAAATAAATACACCCTGTCAGCAGGAGCAAAAATCACAAGTACGCTCCTCACTGATGTAGATAGCTATTTTGTGGCCTCCACAGGGATAAGCGGTCATACTAACAACTGGCTTCTTATGGCTGAGCAGGCCGCAAAGATGGCTGGCGCCAGTTGCGTTGCATGCATGGGTCCAAGACCTCTTTTGAAAATCATACCTGCGAATATAGGTCCCAAGTGTGCTGTTACTTTAATGTTAAGCCTGTCCATTTCACCCGCTCATGATTGTTTTAAATGTGATAAGGTTTACCCTGTTGCCTCTATGACAAAGTATAAACCCCTTTTTTCGTCCGATGTAGCTAAGGGTAATTTTACATGTCTTAGATTACCTGGTACCGGTGAGAAGCTCGGCGCCCTGCCTCCTCTATGGTGTGGGTCCGTGACCAATGTCACTGCCCCTTTTTTGCCCATTGCTCGTAGTGATGTTTGGTTTTGGTGTAATAGTAACAAACTTTATGATAGGTTGCCTTTCAACAGCTCCGGAATTTGCGATTTGGTAACCCTATTGCTACCTGTTCATTTGATACCGATGTCCTCTTATGATCTAACATTTTTTGCTAGGTCCGTGGTTCCCGTGTTCTGGCCGAGGACGAAACGAAACGCCGAATGGCGGGGCGCGGCTAATCCAATTTACGTAGACGCCATTGGTGTTCCTAGAGGAGTACCGGATGAGTATATGCTGGTGAATCAGATAGCAGCTGGTTTTGAATCCGCCCTGTGTTGGTGGTGTACTATTAACGAAAATGTTGACGGGATTAACTACGTCCATTACAACGTGCAGAGGCTTGGAAACTGGTCCGAGGCGGGTTTCAGGGCGGTCCACTCCCAACTGGCTGCTACTTCCCTCATGGCTTTCCAGAATCGAATGGCCCTTGACATGCTACTCTCAAAGGAGGGCGGTGTCTGCGCCATGTTCGGTGAGCAATGTTGCACGTTTATTCCGAATAATACTGCAGCCGGCGGAAGCCTGTCCCAGGCCCTTGAGGGCCTGCGGACCTTGAACGGGTAGATGTAGGAGCACAGTGGGGTGAACACAGAGGTTTGGACCGACTGGTTGAACGTGTTCGGAAAGTACCGCACCCTGGTTTCCTCTGCCCTGGTCTCCATAGCCGTTTTCTCTGCCATTTTGACCTTGTGTAGATGTTGTTGTATCCCTTGTCTCCGATCCCTAATTAACAGACTAATTACAACTGCTATCTCTCCACCAGCTGAGACTTTCCCGTTGCTCCAAAGGGATGACCTTTCGATCGACGCGGGTTCCTTCTCTAGTGACGACCCGGTCGACGACTCTTTTGTGGTAAACCTGTCCGGTTTGTTTCTTGACCCTAGCTTTGCCGATTATGACTCAGTTTCCTCCCGTGTGTAAGTTAGTTCTTGCGAAATGTGATCCCTCGGCTGAAAATCTTTTTGAAGTGGCCATATGAGTAATGGGTTGTTCTCCGGGAACTTATGATAATACAGGGGGGAATTGTTAGATAAATTGTATATATATGTTATCATGCGTTCC
This sequence comes from Syngnathus scovelli, assembly GCF_024217435.2. Classification (NCBI taxonomy): domain Eukaryota; kingdom Metazoa; phylum Chordata; class Actinopteri; order Syngnathiformes; family Syngnathidae; genus Syngnathus; species Syngnathus scovelli. Next base: position 15,969,241 of record NC_090857.1, read on the forward strand.
CTAATGAGTACGTATTAATAAAGTTATTGCACAGAATGCTTGCTGTTTCTTCTTGCAGACATCACCCAGTCCACAGCAAGTCAAACGATGCTGTCTGGAGCTTCCTGACCTTCTACACATCTGGGAATCCAAGAAAGTTGTTGATGTCTGCACATGTCATTTTGTCTATGCACTCTTTTCTCATGACTACTTTGTTTCCCATAACATTCACTTTTCGTTTCTCATGGGATCCTGTCCGCGACTTCTAGTTTCACATAGAATCTCGTTTCTTCACTCTTGAGACTAGCCCACGCTTTCCCCCCCACCTATCAGGTACATTGTAGGTAGGGCATTCCTTAATAAAAAGAGAGGAGTGTAACCATGACCTTTAGTGTATTTTGGATTGCTGTAAGTCTGGATGCACTCCTCGCGAGAAAAGATCAACATTCTGTCTCACTGGTTTTGTCTGCTGATCCTTTTGCTGAATCTGAACCTAACAACCATTTTATAGGGAAAAAACTCGTCGAATCTATTTGTTCCCGACATAATACTTCCGCAATCATCTTAAATTTGTTCAGTTTATCAATCCCTTCCATTGTTTATCCTGCAAATGAATCACGTGAATAATGTGTTATTCAAACTTTAACGTTCAGAATCCACCTGTTCCCAATTTGTTTGGAGTCTGTATGTTATTGTTGTAATTTTTTACATTTAATACTCTCCCACCTATTTGATCCTATCTTGTGAAGGTCTACAGTTTATTATAAGATATTTTGAAACTCTTCACAGTTGTTACCAGGCTTTGGCTCCATCTCATGATGTTGTCTCCCATTCACTTGATTTCTGCCGAGATGCTTCTTCTCCTCCGTCCAGCATGTTGAAGACTTAAAAACCATCAAATCTGAAAACACTTAAAATCTCACAATTCCCCCCTTTGTTTTTTTGTTTTTTTTTCTACCTCCCCCTTTTGACACATTCTAAAAAAATGTGTCACAATGGTTATAAAGTAAAAATAACAATGTCCATGGTGACATACCCATCGCCAGCTGGACTTCGGTGTACCTCCAGATGCCATCCTAGCCTGGAATCACCAATTCTCAGTCCCTGACACTCGACTGGCAGGATCTCACATGGCTGTATGAACAAAAGCCACCATCCACCTGTAACTGCGCATGCAGCTCTCCGTACAATAAACATCCATAATACCACAAAAAAAAAAAAAAAATCATAATGATAAAAATAATAATCCACACACGGGCGCATGTCAAACGCATGAAATAGAAAATTGGAGCCTGCCGAGCCTGTCATGAAACCGATCACATTTACAAACTCATTATGAAAAGTAAAGGGTTAGTTGTTAATGCATGTTCACAGACATGACACAGAATTCTCCAAGACTGCAGTTGACAACCTGCAAAGTAAACGCAAGTTTAACAAATAAAGCACAATCTGCTCCCTGGGTTGCTGTTAGAGGCTGCAATACAATTAGGTAAAACATCAAAACAAAGCAAGTCATCACAAATTCCGTCACATACGTTTCGTCACACTGTCAGGTAAATCCAGAGTTGTTGTCATACACTGTCTTGGCTCAGAGTCTTGATTGTCAATGCTGGTATAGTCACGTCCGGTCACAATCTTGAAATGGGCCTTCTCCATTGAAGTCTTTTGTTGTCAATGGTGCCCCAGAGTTATCCTAAACCCATATTTAGTCCAAAATGAACCCTGATCAATCTTGCTTTTTCAAATCTGTAGTATCTCTATATTTTTCAGGTGAGAGGAATGTTATCCTCTGCTGTGATCACATCACCCCAACCTTGAATCATGTTAACCATTCACAATACACAAACCCCATCCCAAGTACAGACTTGACATTCATACAGCATTACAGACAAACTGTCATCCCACAACACACACATAAAACATACAATATTAAATTGTAAAAAGAACCCTCCCTACGCAAAATTTTCTCCTCAATTAAAATGTCCCTTTTTTATTTTAAATCCAAAATTAATATCTAATTGTCTGGTCTCCTGTCCTCACATTGTTTGCCAATATGCATAATACTGGAACATGATTTAACTCCCCATTTAGTTTGCTCACATTTCACACTTAGACTATTTGACACTTTGTGTTGAGCTGTAACTTCAATATTTCCACCTTCCCATATTTCTTCCACTAAACAGTTCTATTTTGCTTTGAGTTTAAATTCATCCCTCCAAATCACTACCTCTGGCAAAGAACCAAAAATTTTTAGAGCACTCCCTTTTACTGTTACCTTGTTCCTTCATTCATCAAGCATTACTGACCCTCCTAAGAAATAATGATAATGAAAATAATGTTTAAAAAATATACACAGCTTCCTCCTGCCACTTACACTATAACCTTGGATTATCGTTCTCATTTTTTGTTGATGCCAATTCTTAGAATTAAAAAGAAGTACTTACTCTTGATAATTGAGTCACGCTATATAACACATTTTGAAAACCTTCTTCCATGTTCCCCCTTTGTACCTATCAAAACCAATTAGAAATATGTTTGCTGTCATGATCATCATTGTGGCCCTCACACTTATTGTTCTTGTATTTTAAATTGGCAATTTTTGTACATTTGGAGCCCTTTGAGACTTGCTTGTGGGCTATATAAATACATTTGAATTGCCTTGACTTTATTATTATTCAACTTCTTCTGCATTCTTCTTCCTTTTATTTTATTTTTATCTTAACTACTTCCACATAATTCATTTGATTTATTCCATTACACTTTTAACCTCCTAGATTCAAATTCAAATTTCACATCCTCACTTCCAACATTGCGGTAAAATTTTGCAAAATTTCATTTTTTCCCTTCGAATTTCTTCTAGTTTTCCTTTTTTCTTTTTTTTTCCACTGACTCAACCCATTTCAATTTTTTAACTGTTCATCTTATGCCTACCTATTCCAAAACTTCTCACTTGTGGAAAATTTCAAATTTTCAACTTTAAAATTCACGCCCAATTTTACAAAATTCTTTCTATATTTTTATCAATTTTCTAGCCATTTCAACACGTTCCAAATTTAAACATAATCTTGTAGCTTTCCCCGAATTTTTATTCAGCCTCTTCGCCTTCACACGCAATTTCTACAGAAATCAATAATTCTAGTTATTATTGTTAATTATCCATGGCCCTCGTAAGGACAAGCCGCACCAGTAATGGATGGATGGATGGATTGTTAATCCTAACCCCAAGTGCCTATCATAAATTGCCATTTAAATCAATTGTCGCAAGGGTCATGTCATTGTATTAGTTATTTAAAGCCCTACTGTATTACTATTTTGCTGACTATCCAGAATTCCAACTTTCTTATGGCCCCTCACCCCTTCAAACTGAAATATGCATCCTATAAATCAGTCGCAGTTGATGTGTAATCAAATTCTGTTGTTTTTTGATAAAGGTCAATTAAGTTTAGCAATTCAGCCTTCTGTTGCCCGAATCCAAATTTTCACTGGTCCAATTATGAAATTTCATTATTTTCAGTTAGATTAATTATGTCTTCGAAATGCTAAGTTACATATAAAAATTTATGATTCAAATGATTTAATTTCTATTGATCAATGTCCACTTTACGAAGTTTCTGATCACGCTGTCGTATAATTTGTCAGTGTATCTTCACTGTCCATATCTATGTATTTTGTTTTTTATCCCCGTTTCAGTGTCAATAAGCAGCCTTATTATTCCCTCTTTTATCAAAACTCCTCAGTTATGTCTGCCCCAGCACCCAAACACACTTCCATCCCTTTTGTCCCACACTCCACCAACTTTGTAATGCTTCAGCAGTCTTTAGCAATGTGTCGAGTTTGACTTCATGTGACTCGTGCAAGTCTTTAGCAGCCTCTCCTCTTAGATTCTCATGATGATGATTCAGGGCTGGATTGTCCGCCATTCTCAAATGCGTCCATCTTGTCTTTGTTCTTTCAGTCCATTTTCTTTTTGATCTGCAACTGTGCGTATTTCACCAACTATATGGTTCTTGTCCTGTGAAGAGCTGTGCTTGCCCCCTTCAAGCATGATAATAGTTCCAGTTGTTCTCCCAAAGGTCAAAGGTGTCTCATGACCAGGGACAGTCCTCTGTTGATTTTGAGGCAGCCAGTAGAGTACAAGGACTCAGTTCAGGACTTGTGCCATGCGCTAGGGCAGAACACACTGGGACACAAATTTCAGAAAACTATCTTCGTGTTATCAATCTTCCTGTGTAGTATTTGTTCCTTACACCCCAAATCTTCCCATTAACATATTGTATCCTATCAGTTGCGCACACTCATCATCTTACTATCAAGCCGCCCTCATCAAAAGCTTTTTTTTTTTTTTTTTTTGAGTAATCCATCCACCCTACCCATTAACACGGCTAAAATCCTCGTTCCAGTGTTTATCATCAAATAAAGTTCTGAAATCCTTTGTAATAAACTGTAATGTAATTTAACAATCTACCAACATGGTTGTATATGCGGTGAATGTTATTGTTCAATCTATAGGTCATACAGCGCCGGTGTTCCAAATATGACACTCCTCCTTGATTTAACATCTCATAAGTTATTATTGTCAGCAGTGCTAAAGGATAGTGCTTGGAAGTGAATGTCTTATCGCCCAATTTAAAACACATGCCACATTTGAGCTAGTATTTATTCCTTTATTTATTTCCCATCCTCATGTTAGCTGGCATGTGTCAGAATTAAAATGGAATTTTGCTTTTAATTTTAAGTCTTTCAAAATTGCTATATCCTTACTGCACCGAGATAAACTGTTAAATATATCTTTAAAAACAAACAAAAACAATCTATGCTCCTGCACAGACTCTTAAAAGTGGCACCCAAATGCCAGATTACAAATCAAACCTCCTCCTTCACTCTCACATTTTTGATAAAACAGTCTACTTATCTAGACACTGTCATCACATACGAAATAATGGCCTGCAAATTAAATATAGTGTTGTTGCTGTGGTCCCTCAAAACATGTGACTAGGATTTGGACAATTATTAACCCCCATCAATTGATCAATTATCTCCTCACTAAATTCCTAGCCTGTTGACCTATCTGCATAAAGTAGACATTTACAATGCAGGGGATAAGAGAATAAGAAGGAACACCTTAACAATAAACACAAGGAAAACCTAACAATAAACAAAATAAACCCAAACCACAATCAAAACCAAATAAACTAGGCCCGTGACCTATGTAGACCAACACAGTACTCCAAATATTTCCCCATTAAAATTTAAGCCTTTTTATGTAGAGCACCATTGATTTCTAATCATTGACCTAATTTTATCCTTAATTTAATCCCAATCACGAATGCCCACTACTTAATACTTTACTTGGTGTTCTTTTGATAAAAAGTGCCCCCCCTTGCAATGTCGTTTTTATTTGTTGTTTTTAACTCTAAGTGATTCAAATCTTTGACTTATCCTTACCAATCAATAATTCCTCCTAAATTTAAAATCTGCAATCATAATTTAATTTTATCCAATTCTACAATGTATGTTCTCTCTTACTCTCACATTTTTATGAGGGCTGGGCACTCTCCTCGTTGGACGAGTTTCTGACCACAACCCTCAGATTATTCTATCATTTCTAATTTTTACATTTAACAATGCAAATCTGATAAACCATTGTCTAGCACACCGTTTCCGTGCACCAATTTAACGCAATTCCATCCTTTATAACGAACTGATACACAAAGACAAACATACACATAAACAAACACACGGGCCCACAACATAGACATGACAATCTTCCCAGCTGATAACAAGGGTGGGGGGGGGGGGGGGGGCAACTGAAGTGCGGAGAGCCTCGCCACCAATGTAACCCCCCACCTCTGTCCAAAATATGCATTTGTGCCCACCTGACCGTTTGGCCTAAACTTTAGAGCCGCACCCTTTTGAAAACAAAAATGGTTACAGTTTAACCCCACCACACAATGGGATATAACCTTCATGCTAATTAAATATACATTCTTTATCAAATTCTTGTTAAGCCATTTTTCTGACTCCAACTCTCATGCAAAATCAAAATAAAATCAACAATTTTATACAAATCAACTCATTGTTCTTCATGAACCACAAATCATCACTTCCATCCCATGAACAGCACCACAACTAATCACTCACTTCTTCAGCTGTGCCGCTGTCCCATCTGACAGCCAAGCCTGCTTTCCACACAATATCATCATAGACACACTTCAACAATTATGTAGTGGTTAACCCAGTTACCCTTCCGCCCTAGACAACAATATAAGTCTCTAAGGTCGCACTATTGAGGTCGCCAGGCATCCGTCCTGCTATATCAGCGATGCCTTCACCATTTTTTTATTTATTTTTTATTTTTTTCTTCACGAGTCCCCGACTCGTATTGGTGGCCTGGCCGATCCAATCGACCCCGACCTTAGGCAACAGTATAAGTTCCTAAGTGTCTACTATTGAGGCCACTCAGGTGCCCATATGCTAGTCACTCTCATCCCACAAGTTCCAGCGGTGTGAGCGCCCTTTGCTGATCAGACAAAGTCCTCACCACCTTTCTCTTAATTCACCACGACTCGGACATCCCAGATGTCCCTCGCCTTAGACAGCCCTATAATGTTCTAATGTCACATTATTGGAGTCGCTCGGCATCCGTCCTGCTATATCAGCGATGCCTTCACCTGTTTTTGTATTTTTAATTTTTTCCACAAATCACTTTTACCAAGTTCCACACAAACACACACTTCTATACAACCACCATTCCTGAACACAGAGCTGAAATTATTAATTTTTGTATTCCGCTTTCACTCCACAATATTGCTGAACTGGGAGAGAGAAAAAAAAAAGTTTCCCCCTTACCTTTTGTGCCGATCGGACTGCAATACTGTTGAGCAAGAGCGGAGAAGGAAGAATCCTTTGTGGAGCATGCACTTTCCCTTCTGAAGAAATCACGTCAGGGTCACCATTTGTTGGATTTTGTCCACAATTTAGGGAGCGCGTTATCTGCGCCTCACGGCAAAAGCCTTTGCCAATCACCTGTTATCCAATTTACTCACTGCGTGCTCGTTTGATTTCTTCAGATTTAGGAAAATGCAAAGACACTGAACCAGAAATTAGACTTAGACAGATTGGTTGAGTTCAATCACAATTCTTGTTCAAAAAGCTCTGTTTTCAGGAAAGTACAATACAGCGCTGGGCCCTTCAAGAGCGGAAAGTCTCCATTCAGAAAAGGCAAAGTCCAAGGTTGTTAGATCAGTTTTATATTCAGTAGCACATTGTGGGCCGGGATTGATGGGCGATGAGTCTTCGGGGTGGGGCAAGTTCGAAGGAGAGTCTGCTTCCATGGGAGTGGTGCTGGTTATGGGCGATTCGGTGTGTAGGTGGGGGGCTGTTGGTGTGTGTGTGTGTGTGTGTGTGTGTGTGTGTGTGTGTGTGTGTGTGTGTGTGTGTGTGTGGAGGGGGCTGTTGTCTTCCATCCCGTCTCTCGGCCTTGGCGATCATCTTTGGCCGAGTTCTCGGGTGGGGGCTGTTGTCTTCCCTCCCGTCTTTCGGCCTTGGCGATCATGTTTGGCCGAGTTCTCGGGTGGCTCCTTCTGGCACCTGCTGGTTTTATCTCCACGTGACCTTCCTGTGAACATTCTCCTCCAATCTTGGACATAGACTATCGTACCTCATTGTTCCAATTGTGTCATCTTGTGCGAATTTATGTTAGCTTTTGGCTGTGACATCATTAATCTATTGCTCTTACCTGACTATGTAAAGTTTGTGCTTTTGATACTTCATGTCTTTGCTTACGTCATTATATTCTTAGTTTAATCATGTTTCCAACTGTATCTTTTCTTTGTTAGGCCAAAATATTTCCCTCTGTGCAGAACGTTCAGTAGTAATCAAAAACTGGCGTCTAGCATTAGTCAAAACACAAGATACAATCAAGTACTGAACGGTCAAGACGACTCTGGCTGTGTCCATGATTCAGAGAAAAAACATCAGGCATGCATTCCACAGTTCCTTAAGGGTCATTAAGCTATTTAGGTAATATATCAAAAGTCATGTTATTTCAAAGTCCTCAGAAATATATCAGATCATAAAGTTATAAAACCCTTTCTCATCACCACTTATCAAAAATGTCTAGTTATGTCTTCTTTATTGATTTGGTGTGTAGGTATAATTATATGCTTAAAATGTTTCTTTTATTTATTTATTTAATATGTGAATATACTTGTCTGCTTATGTACTTTATTCAATGAGGTTTGAGCATATCTGTTTTTGTAGCGAGGCAGGACTTTTTGTATTTCGACCTCATTCCTTCACTGTATCAAAGTTCGTGTGCAGCAAAAACATTTTCTTACGTACAGCATTTTCACCAATGAAAACAAAAAGTTTATTGGTTGGAAGGTGAATCCCCTTCCATAAAAACATCAGGAAACTCGTCTGTAGGTATTGTCTCTCTCGCAAATCTCTTCGGTTGGGAAGACTCTTCCACTGGGTGTTCTTTCCTTTTTGTAAAGAACTTATCTAGAGTAACTTGTTTCTGCCTTCTTTTAAGAACTTTGTGGAAGTGGCTAATGACAATGTCAATAAAAGCATACATAGCTCTGGTGTCCCAAAGTCCCAATGATCATCGTCACACACACACCTGTGTGTGGTGAAATTTGTCCTCTGCATTTAACCCATCCCCATGTGATTTTGATCCATCCCCTGGGGGAGAGGGGAGCAGTGAGCAGCAGCAGTGTCGCGCTCGGGAATCATTTGGTTATCTAACCCCCCCAATTCCAACCCTTAATGCTGAGTGCCAAGCAGGGAGGCAATGGGTCCTATTTTTATAGTCTTTGGTATGACCCGGCTGGGGTTTGAACCCACAACCGTCCAGTCTCCGGGTGGACACTCTACCACTAGGCTACTGAGCTGGTTCCGGGTTTATCGGGATGATAAAGATCGACAAAATTCTGCAGTTAATTCCAGCCCGGTCATGTTTTCTCGGGTCCTCTTGGCTCATCTCGCGAGGTTCGACTTCCGAGTTTTTGTTCGACATCGGAAGCAAAAAAAAATCTCGAATTTTTCGTTCGAATTCCGATTCGTTCAAGAACTGGGACGTTCGAAAACCGAGGTTCTGCTGTAATAATAAAAAACTAGAAAATGTAATAAGTGAGTAATCCTGGAGAAATTGCGTGTGAAGGCGAAGAAGTTGAATAAATACTTGGGGAATCCCGCAGAATGATGTTTAAAGTTGGAATAGGTTGAATAGGTTGAAAAATGTAGAAAATAGAAGTAGAAAACGAAATTTTGTGAAATGTTGCAAAATTTTGCTCAAATTTTAAACGTTAAAACGTGAAATGTTTTAATTTGGCAATTTTGGTAATGTCCTCAATGTGATTTGAATGTGCTGAATCATGTGAATTTCAAACTGGAAGGAAGTAAATTAGTTGGAATGGGTTGAATCGATTAAAATATGTAGAAATGAGTAGTGAAAAAGGGAATTTTGTGAAATTTTGCACAAATTTTAAACGCGAAAACGTAAAAGTTTTTAATTTGGCAAGTTTGGTAATGTCCCCCAATGTGATTTGAATGTGTTAAATGATGTGAATTTCAAACTGGAATGACGTAAATGTGAAATGTTGAATGTGCCTTTAAGAATGAATGGGGAAATATTTGCCGGAAATTTGTGAATTTTGTGAAAACGGAAAATGTTTTGAATGAAAAAAACGAGAGCAACGGTGTCATTAATATTTGGAATAAGTTAAAAGTGGAACGGAGTGAATCGGTTGAAGTGTGTGGAACTAGTTAAGCGTCAAATAAGCGGGCGGAATAAGTAGAATAACTAGAAAAAAAACTAGAAATTTGCAATTTCTGGAGAAATTGCGTGTGTAGGTGAAGAAGTTGAAGAAATACTTGGGGAATGCTGCAGAATGATGTTTAAAATTGGAACGGGTTGAATCGGTTGAAAAATGTAGAAATTAGAAGGGGAAAAGGACATTTTGGAAAATTTGGTGTGAATTTCAAAATTGAAAATGTGGAATTTTTGGTAAGTGGGAAGTTGTGGAATAGGTAGGAAAATGATGAACAGTTGAAAGTTGGAACGGGTCTAATCGGTTGAAAAATGTAGAAATTAGAGTTGAAAAACGAAATTTAGGAGAATTTGGGAAATTTGAAAATGTCCCCAATATGATGTGCTGAATGATGTGAATGTCAAACTGGAAGGATGGAAATGCTTTGGAATGGGTTGAATCGGTTGAAAAATGTAGAAATAATAAGTGAAATGTCGGCGCACCTAGATTTAGTGCTGGTGCACCTAAATGAAAGCGTTTAGAGCAGGGGTGTCAAACTCATTTTTGTCGAGGGCCGCATCATAATCATAGTTTCCTTCGGAGGGCCATTATGACTGTCAATATATGATATACAGTATAAGCTACACAACAAACTGATGAATAACAACAGTTTTGAAATCAGAGACGAGTAAAAGCAGATATTTGAAAAGATGCATGATAATAAAACTTGATCAATATCTTTATTTTTTTAAAAGTGAAGACAATTTGCACTTTTAGTATTGACACAAGTTGATGCATAATTTGTCTTTGCGGGCCACATAAAATGATTTGGCGGGCCGTATCTGGCCCCCGGGCCTTGAGTTTGACACCTATGGTTTAGAGTATCCATTGCCAAAAGTTAATCTGGCGCTTTGATGATGTTATTTAGGGTCATCATGGTGAGATTTAAAGTCGTCATGATGGGATAAAAAATCATCATGCCTAACTAAACTCATGATTTAAAGTCAAAATTGACAACAATTGAGAAGTGAGAGGATGACATAAAAATATGGCTGAAAATAACACTTGACTGAGTTGCGTCTGACGGTGACCCAATGAAAAATCGCAAAAGCTCCAATATTGAGTTCAAATTTAGATTGAAATACTTTATTGTTAAACGTTTTGGCATGTCTATTCACATCATACGTTATGTTAACAAGTCTTTATGTTAATACCAGTAGTCTAAACGCAATTGCATTTTAAGTGTCATTGAGTTGTGGATATTATATGTACAAATTTAAAGTTACCAGTTTGATATCATAGTGTTTGCTCATTTGTACTGTGTTAATTGAATCAAATAAGAGAGAGCAAAGCTAAACTATATCCACTAACCTTCCCAAACGGAATCTGAAACGCATGAAAATAGAAGAAGCTCACAAACAAATCCACAAACACATTAAATAAAAGAGATACTAAGTGTTAACAAATCAATAAAAGGAACACAAAAGGACATTTTGTTGTTAGGAAATTAAACATTTAACATTTATTGATCAACATTCATTCACACATTCAATTAATTTCAACAATTCAATTAATTTCAACAATTCATTCAATTCAACATTTATGCATCAACATTCATTCATTCATTCATGCATTCATTCACACATTCAATCTTTGTCACGTCCTTCTGCACACGAGTGACAGTGATGGGCATCCCATCTTGTGGGATATGGGGGGGCTGGCTGAAATTTCCACACATTAAGCTTGATGCTTATCACTTCACCCAAATCAGACACATCCTCCACCACCTCTTCCCCATAGAGTATCCCAAAAACGGTGATGATGAGGCTGGAGTTGCAGGCCTGTTGAATAAAATAAATAAATAAATAAAAACAATCAAATTAGTGTTTATGAATGGAAAACGTTTACCAAAGGTGGAAAATAACAAAGTACAGATATGTTAAATCTTAACAGAAATGGAAGTTAGTGATACATTTGCCAGTTAATGAGGTTTAAATGTTGATTATAGTGCATTATGAAATTTGGGATACTAAGCTTGGCTAGAATGCAATCTGGGAGAGTATTTTACCATCAGAGAAAAGTTCTCTCTGCTTCAGGAAAGGAAATGATAGATTATAGATGCACTGTATTTAATATGCACATGCGTTTAATAAAAACTTAAGAGCACACTGAAATGAAACTGACTTCAATAAATGTGTTAAACCGAAAATAGCCCAGTCAGAAATCACAAATTCTTAAAATTCTTAAAAAGAAAATTCTTTAAAAAGGCATTTTTTTAGTCTTGGAACGGATTATTTATTTTTCCATTGTTTGTAAAGGGAAAAATAGATTGAGAACCTGATCCCAGTTGATCTTGGAAAAGGGAATAATAAGCAATAAGCAAGCACCTTTTCAATTCCACTGCTATGAAGCCATTTACTAACCTTTACATCTGTGTATGTTGTAGAATGGAGCATTACTCCTGACTCGGTCACCTGGGCACTCAGGTGTGTGAATTGGAAGGAACCCCCTACCTTCAGCTCTACTAGATTAGCCTCCCGCCAAAGGCCAATTTTGCGGTAGTTTAAAAATGCGTATAAGTATAAGTATGCGTGCAAAGTGGGAAGTACAAATGGCTACTTACTTTACTTAAGTGTTAAACTCCGAATTGGCGCAAGGCAGTTCCCTCCTTGGCGCACCATGCAGATTGGACGCATCTAAAGTGGACCAAATTGATATCCCAATTACAATAATTGTGTTTGACAATGAGTGTGTCCTGTGTCTGTGTACACAACCTTAAAGATGACAAAAAAATAATAACGTTTTGGTACCTTAGTGTGTGTGTGTGGGGGGGGGGGGGGAGCTTTGCATGCGCATGCATGTACATTATTGCACATGCATCATGTCTTCACAAGTGTACACAAATACATGTGTGTACATGTGCATTTGTGGGTGCAGGTAACTTACATCGGTTATTATGCCATCCAGTGACACCCATCTCCTCAGGGAGTTTTTTGACTACCTCCTGAGGAGATGATACCACTGAGTTGGGGTAGACCAGGGCCCTGGCCTCTTCCTCCAACTGTGGGCTGGTGTGCACTTCCGCCCCGATGAAAATTCTGGAGCCGGGTTTGGTGTGGAGCAAAAGGCCCCGTTCATCCACACCAAAGTTTAAAAAAATGTACTAACTGTTGCCCTCTGTGAGTGTGTAGCATATCATGACTGCTACAAATTAACACTGGGCAATGATTCAATATTACTGATCTTACTTGGTCAGTACATCTCAGCGCTTAGAGTTATAATGTCATCTGGTAAATAATTTTGGAAGCACATTTCATAATGGCGCCTGTGCATTTTTTTTTTTTTTGGGCCAACCGAAATCAAAGATTTTGATAAAAGAACACTTTAAAAGTTGTTTTTATCCGTTTATGTGTCGGCTGAAATAAATGAATTACGCATCGTGTATCTTTCCAGAAATGTCCTTACTCCGTAACGCAAAGTGCATGCATCATGGGTGTGGCGCATCCATTTTGTTAGATTGCGGCAGATGCACACGGCAGACGATAGGTGCAAATAGTCACCCAAGAGCTGTGTGTCTGTGTGTGTGTTCCATCAACACACAGGGCATGTGATGCGTCAGTGCAGTAGTGTTGGAGTAGTAGTGCCTGTAGTTTGTGCATGCTGCCTCTGCTTGCTACTTTTCTACTTTCAGCTACCGCCACCGGCTAGCCCTCTGTTTCCGGGGGTGAAAAGAGGAGCCGAGTGTATAAGCCTCCTCAGCCGGTACACAGCCTCTCCATTGCCAAGACTTGCACACGCCTCCTCGTAGCCACACACGGTAACTGGCACCTTGCGGTCCCAGGCCAAGTTGTGCAGGATCTCGGAGCAGCTGTGGGCCCCAGAGATGTGGCATGTAGGTCCACCGGTGTGTGGACACGCCCTACTGCCCATCGACCACTGTCCCGGCTGTGGGTAACTAGCTCCAGCTATGGGTAAATAGTGAAGACCTCAACGGTGGACCAGGCGGAGGATGATGGCTGACCTAAGGGGTGGCGTCACAACGGCTGGGAAGGCGGATGAAGGCTGCAGCAGAAAAGGGTCACCAGTCGTCTTGGTCTCCTTGCCACTGGATTCTGACCCCGATCTGTCAAGGACCGTGTGGTGACCTGCTGGACAGATCACCGCCTGATACGATCCACGATGTCCATCAGACTCAAGAGGAAGAGGAGACTGCAAAAGAAGCTGAGCCGGCAAACACTAAACCTTGAGACCCTGAATAAAACTGCCGCCCTGCAGCTGTTTCAGGCCTCTCTTGGAGAAAGCCCCAATCAGGAATACCCTGAGGACATTGAAGAACACTGGAGCCTGCTCAAGTCTTCCATCCTCGACACCTGCAGTGCCACTCTCGGGTACAAGGGCAGAAAGCATCAGGACTGGTTTGATGAGAACGACACAGAGATAGAACAGCTCATCTCCAAGAAAAGGGAAACATTTCGTGTCTGGCAAAATGACATCACCTGCACAGCAAAGAGACAGGCTCACTCCAGAGCCAAGGCTGACGTCCAGAGCCTGGTGAGACAGATTAAAAACTCCTGGTAGACAGAAAGGGCACTGGAAATCCAGAGTTTGGCAGACTCTGGTGACACCAGGGGCTTTTTCAATGCTACCAAGGCTGTCTACGGTCCAAGCCATCGCGGCCAAAACCCCCTGCACTCTAAAGACAGGCGGGAGCTGTTGAAGGACAATGAGTCCATAAACAACCGGTGGAGAGAGCACTTTCAGGAACTCCTCAACCGTGATAGCACAACTCAGTCAGATTTCCTCAGTCACATCCCTCAGAGTCCCATCAGGGAAGACATGGGTGAACCTCCCACTTCAGCAGAGGTCCAAGATGCCATCAGGAGCCTGAAGAACAACAAGGCCTCTGAGCCAGATGGGATCCCAGCTGAGGTCCTAAAGGAAGGTGGACCAGAGCTCCAGCTCTACCTCCATTCCCTCTTTCTGAAGGTCTGGGAAAAAAAAAAGTACTCCCCTCGGAGCACAGGGATGCTCTGATAGTGACCATTTTCAAGAAAGGGGACAAAGCGGATTGCGGAAACTATATGGGCATCTCGCTCCTTTCAGCAGTTGGCAAAGTACTTGCTCGTGCGCTTGCCAATTGCCTACTGCCACTGTCTGAGGACACGGTGGATCGCCAGGCCCTATGGAGCATCCTTCTGAGGTATGGTTGCCCGGATAAATACGTCAGAATACTGCAATTATTACATGACGGAATGGCAGCCACAGTGCTCAACAACAGCTCCTTGTCTGAGCCTTTCACTGGAGAGACAGGGGTCAAACAGGGATGCATCGTTGCACCCACCCTGTTCTCTGTCTTCATTGCCGCCATACTCCACCTCATCGATGAAGAACTACCACACGGAATCCCGATTTGGTACAGAACTGATGGCAGGCTCTTCAACCCTAACAGGTTCAAAGCCAAAACCAAGATCAGAACCACCACAGTCATGGAGCTCCAGTATGCAGACGATAATGCCATTGCAGCACACTCTGCAGAAGACCTCCAGGGCATCCTGAACTCCTTCGCTAAGGCATACAGAGCCCTGGGTCTGACCGTGAACATCAAGAAGACCTAGGTGCTACATCAACCCCCACCCAACCAGCCATCTACTCCGCCCATCATAAATGTGGATAACACTGCACTTGAATATGTTCACCACTTCCCCTACCTCGGCAGCCTTCCCTCCTCCAAAGCGGACATTGACTCTGAGGTCAAGCATTGCCTGAGCTCTGCCAGTGGAGCGTATGCCAGACTCCGGAAAAGAGTCTTTAAAGACAGAGACCTCCGGGTTGACACCAAGCTCCTGGTTTACAAAGCTGTGGTTCTCCCCACCTTACTTTATGGGGCAGAATCATGGACAACCTACAGCAGCCACCTACTAAGAGCTCTTGAACAACAACACCAGAGAACCTTGAGGAAAATACTCAGGATCAAATGGGAGGACAGACACACAAACATCAGCGTTCTGGAGGAAGCCAGGATACCGAGCATCACCACCTTAATAATGCAGCACCAACTCCGATGGACAGGACATCTCATCCGCATGACTGACACCCGCCTCGCCAAACAGATGTTATACTCCCAGCTGAAGAGAGTTCCGCGAGCCCCGGGCGGGCAAAAGAAACGTTTCAAGGACAACCTCAAGTCCAATCTCAAGAAATTCCAAATAACATCTCAGGACTGGGAGTGCATCACCTTGAACAGGAACTGCTGGAGGGCAGCGGAAGGTGCAGCACATCACGAAAAGGAACTCCGCCGTGTCGCAGAAACCAAACCACAACGCCGTAAGGAAAGACAAAAACAGGCTCCAGCACGACCACAACCCACCACCAATTTTCCCCTACCTACAATGCAGAAAAATATGTGGATCCCGGATCGGCCTCTACGCCCACCTGCGGACCCACAAGTAGATGACCCAGAGAAGAAGACAGTCATACTCGTCCCGAGTGACCTCCGATGATGATGAATTGAAACACAAAACAAACATGTATTTTTGACTGACTAATTAATTACTAATTACACGTTCACTGACTGATCCGTTGATGCACGGGAAGGCAGTTCACTCATTGACCCGCGATGAACTGGAAATGCAAATCACTCACTGATTCGTTCACTCGCAGATTCGTTCTTTGGTGAACGGGAAATGCAATCCCCGACTCGTTCGTGAACGGGAAGTTACGTCACTGACTCGTAAAGTCCCTCCTCCATCTAACGCTCGCTGGCGCTGCTGATTGGTCTTCACGAGTGAGTGAGTGAGTGAGTGAGTGAGTGAGTGAGTGAGTGAGTGAGTGAGTGAGTGACAGACAGCATTGCTGCTATGCCATTGCCAGCCGACACACGTTATGCTAACATTGATGTTTTAATTTTGTGTTTGTTGGCTTGTAGTTGATGGTGTTAATATACCAAATGTGTTTGTGTTTGAATACAAGGTTGAAAAAAACCCGTTATGCCAACATCTTTTTATTTTGGGGGGCACCAACTCATATAACAACGTAAAACACATACATATTGTCATATAAAGCAGTTAACCAAATGTCAGATTTTTATGTTTTGATTGGCGAATATAAAAGCAAAGAATAACCAGACAAGTTATAACATAAATGTTTAATCATAATAATAATAATAACCATAACTAGAAATGCAATTTCTGGAGAAATTGCGTGTGAAGGCGAAGAAGCTGAAAAAATCTTGGGGAATGCTTTTTGTGTTAAGCGCAAAAAAATGATTTGGGGTTACTTCCGGTTTAATTTACATAATTCGACCACTTCACCCTGTGAATACACAAGTTTTAGTGGGAGTCCACCTTGCGGTATTGTTGGCGGCTCAGCAAAGGCCTTGCTCCACACACTCAAGGCAATACTTGTTTCGACCCCCTCCCCATCCACCAACTTGACCTCCTCCTCTTCAATCATTAGTCCTATAGCCAGTAATTCAACAGTTGACTCGTAGACCTAGTGATTAAAAACACAATTAGGTTTGCTAAGGTGAAAACTGAGAACAATTATATAACTCAAAGGTCACAAATAAGTCTATAAAGTTAAAGGTCAATTCATCACAGTCACATCACATGCAATTACTAATTCACAGGGTGTCAATAAAGTCCTTCCATTATCTGTACCGTTTTGTCCCCACCACGGGGGGTTGTTCGCAGACGCGCTGGTCATAATTCAACAGCCTTTCTCGTAAAGTTGTAAAATTTGAACGAGATTGTATGGAAAGCCGGCATTCGTAGTATTCTACTCGTTCATTAAAAACAACCTAAACTGATGAAATTCTTTTTCCATTTTACAGCCTTTTCTTTACTCACTGATATCTTTGAATATTGTGTCGTGTTGAGAGACAGCCCAAATTCATTGGTCACGGTGTTCAAGTGAGTGAAGGTGTACAATGCCCCGACCTTGATCGGGGTCAAGTTGGCCTCCCTCCACACCGCCACTCTTACCACAGCTTACTTGTTTTACATATACGATGCTCAATGGCACCAACTGAGCCCCACGTACCGACACCATTCTGCTTGGCTGTTTCTAAATTGGAACAAACAGACATACGATTGTGTTATCCTGCAATGTTTAATGCAAGGGAACACATTTTTGTATTTTTAGTAGTTCTAAATATATATTTAAACATGCATGTGTGCGTGAAGTAAACTTACACTTTCAACATGGCCCTCAATAGTTACCAGCCCCTCCGGAGGGTTTTCAAGCACTTGGCTTAGAGACACTGGCACCGACGTGGGGAAGATGAGCTGGATTGCCTCAGCCTGCAAGTCATCACTACACTCTACATGCGCCCCCATGTACATTTTGCTGGTTGGTTTTGCAAAACAGCACGTTGGGGTTTCTCGCGTCCGTGGTAAAATGGGAAAACACATAACTGTTGCCCTCTGTGACTTTTAGGTGACTAAAAAGGGTCAACTTGATAGCACTGGTACCGTCACAGAGGGCAACAGTCTCATTTCGTAGCTGCCGTCCATTTGAACGATTGAAGCACCATCCGGCTTCCAGCCTCTGGCCCGGGTGTCCCTCCTTATCCCCACCACTTTTAGCGTTTATGACTTTTCTGTTCATTCTGAAAGAGAAAGTGACAATTAAGATCTAGAATTTTTTGGATCATTTTTTTTTTTTAATGTGACTCCAAGTATGTGAAGTGAATGTCTAAAAATGTGCAAAGTACTTCGCAATCTGGCACATGCATATCCCACTGCTGCATTTGGGGACAAGGTGAAGCATTTTTAGCCTTCACTCGAACTAATTGCAAAAAGGATGACCGAAAGCAGCCACATTAAATGTTGCTTGTTTTTGTAACATGTGATTTTACTAATTATCCCTTGTTTGTTTGTGTATCGACTTTAACTTTAAACCAGCAATGTCATTCCTCGTTAACTCAAATTGCAAGAACATGGGTATGGCCATTTTGTCCCATTGTGCACACACGGACAGCCAATTTTCCTCATGCAAAAGCCTTGCTTGCAGACTTTGAACAGCCTTCTTATGACACAGCATTAATTTTCACGGGTAAAACAATATAGCAGATTTAAAAGTGCCGCCTATGCTTGTTTTACAACTTGTTTTCACTTTCATGCATCTGATGGAGTTAATTCATACCAAATTCATCAGAATGTACCTCAGAAAAAAGACCATTTTGACAACAGAACAATATTTTTTCCGAGTATCGTAAATAAAAAGAGAGGATCTTAGAATACTTGATTAACTTCCACCCAGTTTGGAAATAATTTGCACACCAACACATCAGTCCAGGTTAAAATAATAAATTAATAAATGAACTAGGCACATGCCTCAGTGTTTATCGAAGATGTTTATCGAAAATAAAATTTCAAGTTGGAGGGGTGATAGCTGAGAAACCACTTACCTCTGTCTTCAGGTTTGCTGTAATTAGGGCAGTTTAGAGTCTCCACCCGCTTTTATGCGTGGTAGAGTCAAAAAAACAAAAACTGGGCATAGCGTCAGAACTTCATTAGTTACACGGATAGATAGATAGATCTTTATTGTCATTGACACATGTACAACGAAATTAAAAATCAGTGCTTCTGCTAAGAATTTTTTTAAAAAAAGCTAAAAGTTTATATAAACTAAAAACAACACAAAAGCTCCAGTTCAGTGGCCTAGTGGTAGAGTTCTTTTATATCAAACAAATTATTTTAGGTGCATTACCTGACATGTTTCGGCGGGTTCTTCCGCCTTCATCAGAGTGCCACACGTGGTTGTGACGCGTCTTTATCAGCTGATGGATGAAGGCGTGGCTCACCTGTCAGATTTGACAGGTGAGTCACGCCCTCTGCTGTCCGTTCACCTCTCCAGGATGCTGTTCCAGGTTGTAGAGAGCATGTGGGCTCCCTCATCCCTGTTGATGGTCCTCGGGCCCTGCTTGCGGATCTCAATGGCCTCCCTGATCCAACGCTGATGTTTGTTTTCTTCAGTGCGGATGACTCTGCCCTTTTCCCAGTCCATGATGTGGTTTTCTCTTTTACAGTGGTCGGTAATGGCTGACTCACAGTGTTCCTGTTCTGCTTGTAGTTTTATTGCTCTTGTTTGTCTTGTTGCTGTCTCCTTCTCACACTCCTTCTTGTGTTCTGTTTTTCTTGTGATGAAGTTCCTCCCTGTCTCTCCGATGTACGATTTATTGCATGATTTGCATGGAATCTCTTATATAGAATTGCATTTATTTTTCGGGTTGACTCTGTCTTTTGAAAAACTTATTTATGTTATAGTTATTTGATATATTCTATTTCGTGTAGCAACTTGTATATGTTTTTATCGTTACAGTTCAGTAGTTGTTGGCTCGTTGAACTCTTGTTTTGTTAAATAAAGAGTCGTTTACCAAACCCACGTCTTTCCTAGTACTTTAACGCTACAATATAGTTACATACTAGATCTTTGCGGTGCGTGCGCGGCGTTGTTGACATACAGGATGAGGAATTTGATCGATGGATTTAATGATTTGGAGTGACACAGATGGTTTGATAATATTGTTGTAATATGATAGTTATTTGAAATACACTTTATATATCGTTATATGGGTCTGTGGAGTAATTAGAAATGCAACTTACAACGAGTCCGATGTCAGCGGTGCGGCGCGTATGCATACGCGCCACATACGCGTGGCATTGTTTACATAACGGATGATCGATGGATTTAATTAATTGGAGTTCTTCTTATCGTGGCTACAAGGCAGTTAATTACAAGGCTTGGGTAGATGTGGTTCAGCCACAGCTGAACACATTTCTGTCCCTTCTCAATAAACTCTGCTAAGTCCGGTGCTGTGCAGGGCGGCTAAGATTGTTCGTTTTGCAGAGGAGAACCCTTTGATGTTCACAGATAGAATTGTTAATGCTGGTCGTGAGGAGGTTCCTCGTTTCCAAGATCGACCTTTGTGTCTATCTCCAGGCATGATGTTGTTTTCTGTTCTGTAGCTTTGTGGCTTGTAGCTTGCAGCTTTCGGCGTAGCTTGCAGCGTAGCTTGTAGCGTAGCTTTGTAGCGTGGCTTATAGCTGTGTTGTAGCTTCTAACTTTGCTTAGCTTCATGAATTGGAGTGACACCGATGGTTTGATAAACGTGTTACTTATGTAATAGTTATTTGAATAACTCTGAATGTTACGTCAGCCCCGTTCTCAGCTCCTCGTTTGTGTATATATCACGTTAGCATACCGTATCCTGGTTTCATTGCTATCACCAATAAAGACTTATGAAGTGGGGGCCAAGGAAATTGTTGTCAATTGTTGTCAATGTTTGCATCGGGTTCAAACCATTTGTTGAAGAGAGTTTCAAGGGCTCTTAGTGACCCATGTTATGGTAGTCCTCTTTATATTGATGCTATTGGAATACGGAGGGGTGTCTCTAATGAATACAACTGTTAGATTTAGTCCCAGTTTTTTATCTTTAATGCTTGCTATGCTAACAGTTATTACCAAGAGGCAGCCTTCACAGTTTAAATATTTCATGTATGCCAGAAAGATCAATACACAGCTATGAATCCTTCTCTGCGAGATTTCGGAAGAAGGTCTGCTGTCCTGTTTGTGACATCATACAGTAGAGTGTGGCACCATTTAAATTGGGAGTTTGAAATTTAAAAAGGCAAAAAAAAACAAAACATGTTTGTCCTATTTTTCCGCTAGTAAACAACCAATGTGAAACAGAAAGTGTGACTTACGTTGCACACATCGCGGGCACACCGGACAGATGGTCGACAGCTCACTGTTACGCCTTCCGTTTCTGATTGGAAAGTACTACAGGCAGACCATGACGGCAGCTTTGCAATTGAATAAAAAAACTGATGGTTTTTTTTACTACACACTTCCCTTTAACCAACATAACCATATGTTATGACATTAAAACATTTATTTTCAAAAAGTACATCAATTTATCTTTTTTCTTTAGTAGGGTTGCAAGTGGCAGAGAACACCCTGGACCAGTGGGCAGCCAATTGCAAAGCACGTTGAAAACACATTCTCACCCAAGGCCAATTTACACACATGTTTTTTGACTTGTGGGAGGACACCAATATACAGTGGCAAACATTTGGTGTTCCGGGAAGAGCTCTCATGCTCATGCATAAAGGAATTGTATTTTCTGGACTATAAACTGCTACTTTTTGCACAAGCTTTGAACCCTGCATTTTATAGTCCAGTTTATATCGATGGATTTTTCATGACTTTGATCATTCTGTATGATTTGTTCATATATATGGAAATAAGACATTAAAACACCTCCAGCTTATTATCCAGACTTTCCCCTAATTTTATCTGGCGTGGGTTTTATTCAGGTGCGGTTTTTAGTCCAGAAACGGTATTCATGCATCTACGGCCTTACAGACTTGGCTGGTGCGATTCACATTCGAAATAATCCTTGAGTGGCGCTATCAGGTTGCAAATGACGGCGATGCTCTAGGAACGCCCCGGGACCCTCTGGCGCTGCAGGCGGCCCATGTTCTTCACATCCGTGTAGTGTTTGGGGAAACCAAAAATCTGCTCCATTTGGGTACACCACATGATGACGCCTTTCATGATGACAGGAAGTCCCAATTTCCCTTGAACCATGGAGTTTTTCTTGTGATGGTTCACACCTTGTCCAGCTTTGCTGCATGGCCAACTTCTAAACAATCCTGAAGATTCACTTTTTAATCCAGGGATGGGGCCGCCGGCCAATTCATACCTAGGAGGTTTCCCCAGAAGTAGCAAGCTCGATGTGCAGGGCTGACAGTCACGGCATCGATGATAATTGGAATGCACTCCAGGAATCTGCAGATGTCCGTCTTGTCTCTGCTGGACACGAACACCACATTTTCAAAGAGCCAGAAAAAAGGCCGGTCGTCACCCTCCTTCGGCTTCAGCAACGTCAAAATGCGGTAGAATTCCAAGAAGAGTCTTCCGGTGCCCTCAAACAATCCTTTCCGTAGGATATTTGCCCATGGAAAGGTCGTTGCTAGGACTTCCTCCAATCAGCAGGTCAAAAGGGCCCCATTCAGCAAGGTGTTTCCTTGTGATGGTGCGGACGTCGTTGACATATTCAATCTTGCCAGCGTGCTTGATCATACCCACCGCGATGGAATCCTCACAAATCTCTGATGCAATGTAGCGTCCCACCTTGAAGCCAAGGTCTTTGAGCACCAGGTATCCTCTTGCGATGCCGTCAAAGAGCGACAGAACCTTCAAGACCTTGCGGCAATGGCCGGGTAAACTCTGTGAGGCTCAAACTCCATGGCATTGTTGTTGGCAAAGAAGTCTTGGACCTTAACACTCCCGTCTGGCCTGAGTTTGAGCTTTCCCTCGCACTGCGTTGGGCGGCAAATGTAGCAGCTCCATGGATCAATATCTTTCAGGTCACGAAAGGCTCCCACCAGGATCTCCACACACTTCTTACAGAAACATTTGCAACAGCTGGCGTTACCACAAAGAATGACTTCTGTTCCGCCACAGCAAACGGTGCAGTACGACTGATAGCCATCTTCATCGTAGCGATACAGTATTTCTGTAAAGTTTTCTTTGCATTTGAAACAAAGACCGCCTTCAAGCAATGGGTGTTGCACGACCACGTCAGGCGACCCGCAAGCCAAACAACAATCTTCGATTTTTGTGCCTTTGTCTCTAAGCCTCTCAATTAAAGTGTCTCTTGTGAAGCTGTAGTTGCAGGTGCTTGCCCGACTCTTAAAAGCATGTTTCCTTTTCACAGACGGCTGGTAGTCAGACTCAGTCGAATCCGAATTGGACAATTGGCCAGCTTCGTGAATGGCAGGTGGCACAAATCCCTGCGGCCCTGATAGTAGAAATCCTTTCACTGCCCAGTCCAGCATCAGATTCATTTCTTTTTCTTCATCTCCTTCTTCAAAGGACTTCTCAGAGCGTTCACTTGCCAGCTCTATGACTTGGAAGATGGCGGCCTTGTAAGTGGGCAGGCTGGCAAATGAATTTTTGCAGAAACATTGGATGAAATTCCGAAAAGGCATCAAAGCTTCCGTTGGGATCTTTGAGAGGGTTCCATCACCTCACCATTCAACCCTCCGTACACCTGGAGGTGAAATTTTAGTTTTCCAAGGAATCACCAAGCCGGGCCACCAAGAGAAGCCCTCTATCTTCCCCCATATGAGCTCTCCGGTCAAAAACCTATTCCCATCCTGGTAATTGGCTTTCCGTCGTCCTTAGTGTGTTGTATATCTGGGCCTTTTCCACCCTTTTGCCAGAGTCGCCATTCTCGACAAGTAGGCTGTCATTTATGGTCAGCTCTTTTAACTTTGTAAGGGCTACGTGACATGGCTTTATATATTTCGTATAGCATTCCTTCAGTTCCATAACTGTGTTAGCTTGCGGTATTGTTTGCCTATTGGGGCTGTCTGAAATGCCCGCCATTGCTCTCCGTTGAGCATTCACTGTCAGAGAGTCATCATCCGCAATTCCCAGGACCTTGCCGTTGGCTAGCGGCTCAGGTTCACAGTCTTTGGCGGAAGATGACAGTTTCCTTCTGCTTTTGGTAGCGGGTTCAGGTAGCAGATAGAGGCTGATATCGCAGTTGTTTCTGGCGGTCACGGCATCGTATTCTTCGTCCGTCACATTGGCTGTGTAGAAGGCTTTAAACCAGGGGTGTCAAACTCATTTTTACCGAGGGCCACATCAGCATAATGGCTGTCCTCAAAGGGCCAGATGTAACTTATAAATGTAACTAAATGTAATCGAATGTAATGAAAAATAAATGTAACTAGTCCTTAATGTTAAATAACTCATTATTTATTATAACTTATTCAAGTGACAATTACAGTTGCATAGAAAACATGTTTGCTTGTTGCTCTTACATAAATCCTTTTAAATGTTGTCAGCTTATGAAAACCCACATAAATCCATTAATGAAGGATCAAACTGTCCAAGTGAATGAAGAAAAATAACATAAAACTGTATGACACGTAGCATTTTACAAAAAAAGGCTGCACACAGCCTAGCATCCAACTGATGGTTTGATGACAACAATTTGTCTGCATACACACATAAGACCTGCTAACATTAAATAATTACAACAGCAGCAACACATAAATAATATGTAATCAACTAAAAATGCCAAAAGAAAGGTTGACTCAGTTCACAACTATATTGGTCAAGTTTTTCGGTTAGTCTTTGATGAGGAGATGCTGCCTGTCCTTGAACACACCAAGTGGATTATCTCTCTACTATCGATTGATCATGTTCTGAAAATGATAAACACAAAAAGAAATGCAAGCACAATCGTTAAATTGCACAATGTTTAACTGTTCTTCTTCTTGGTTGAATTACATTTTATTATATTTTAATTACGTTTTTAAAAAAATGCTTACCTGTGTGTTTTCTGACCAGACGTCTGACACCGTTTTCCCGTTGCCAGTGTGTCAATGTCTGGTTTGAGATCCTGTGCTGAGGCAATGCGTAGCACAGCATGGAGGTTGTCATCCGTGAGGCATGATCTGTGCTTGTTTTTGCTCAGATTCATTATGGAAAAAAACTGTTCGCACAGATAGGTGCTCCCAAACATGGACAGAACACAGGCAGCATGAAGTCGAAGCTGTGGCATCAAACCAGGGGGCAGCAGATGGTAAAAGTCCTTGATTGCAGCATCCTGGAATTTTGCTCTCAGGCCACTGTTGCTTTGAAGCTCAATTAGCACCATCTGAAGGTGCTGGGGTGCAGTGCAGACATCGGTGGTGAACGGATTGGCAAAGATGTCAAAGCCAGACTGTTGTGCTCTGAAGTCAGAGAAACGCCGATCAAACTCAGTCTTTAACCAGCTCAGTTTGGTAGCCAACTGAGCACTTGAAAAAGTCTTGGGAAATGAGGCTGACATACTCTGACAAACAGGAACGTGGACAAGATTGTCCTGTTTCACTTGCCACATCCATAAGTCCAATTTACGCTGGAAAGCCATGACCTTGTCGGACATCTGCGTAATGACTTGTTTGTATCCCTGCAGCTTCTGATTCAGCTGGGCGAGATGGTCGGTTATGTCACACAACACAGCAAAGTCACACATCCACTTTGGATCTGATAGTTCAGACATGAGTTTTCCTTTACTCTGCATAAAAAGAGCAATGTCTTCCCTGAGCTCAAAAAATCGCTTGATGACTTTGCTCCTGCTCAGCCACCGCACTTCTGTATGGTACAGCACATCCCCGTGTTCTGAGCCCATCTCCAGCAAAAACTGCTGGAACTGACGGTGATTCAGGCCACGCGCCCGAATGAAGTTCACTGTTTTCATGACTGTGGTCACAATGTCCTCCATCCCCAGCATCTTCCCACACAAAGCTTCTTGATGGATAATGCAGTGATACGTTATCAGAGGCGTGTGACAGTTAATTGTTTTGCATTTTCCCCTTCATTACTCCAACCAAGCCTACTTTTCCTCCACACATTACCGGTGCACCGTCTGTAGTTAATCCTACCAAGTTTTCCCAGTGCAATGCATTTTTACTTACGGACTTCTCCACCGCATCAAAAATGTCCTGTCCCGTCGTGGTCCCATGCATTGCAGCCACATCCAACAGCTGCTCAGTGATAGAGAGGTCCGACTTTATGCCTCTAATAAAAATTGATAACTGCGCTGTGTCCGTGTTATCTGTACTTTCATCAACAGCTAATGAAAAAGCTTTGCAGCTGCGTGTCTCCTTGGCCATGTCACATGCTGGTGCCACCTGCGACAGGACCACGCCCCCCTGTCAGTGGAATCACCTGCCACGGGTTCATGGACAGCGCTATATCAGCGCCGCCAGCGCAGACCCGAGTGTCAGTCTGTCCCGTGATGCTTTGCTCATCTGTCCCTGAGAATCTGACTTACAAATTCGAATCCACAGAACTGCTTGTCCACCCCAGCCAGATCGCCGCTCCAGCGCCAGCCACCCCAGCGCCAGCCACCCCCATCATCCCTTCCACAAT
Organism: Syngnathus scovelli; assembly: GCF_024217435.2. Taxonomy (NCBI): domain Eukaryota; kingdom Metazoa; phylum Chordata; class Actinopteri; order Syngnathiformes; family Syngnathidae; genus Syngnathus; species Syngnathus scovelli. The sequence goes on from NC_090857.1 coordinate 15,995,916, forward strand.
AAAGTCTGTCGCTACGCACTTGGCTGTACTGTCCGATCCCTTACAGTACAGACTGACCACGCTATGCAGCCAGCGAACGACGAGACGGCATTGAGCCGACTGGAGCGAGCCGAGACCGCCATCAGCAGCCTGTCCGCCGACATCCGGAATCTGATCGAGGTTGGTCAACAACAACAGCTACAGCAGCAGGAAATGGCCCAAGCCCTCCAGAGACTGTCGGTGGCTGCATCCCCGGCTGTCACGGCACTCCCGCAGCGCCCATCTGCCGAGGCCAGGAGGCTCGGGGACGTCCCGGAGCCCCGCCTTGGCAACATCGAGAAGTTTAACGGAGACCCCAAGCACGTGCGGACATTCGTGACTAATTGCCGTATAATGTTCAGCCTCCAGCCCGTCACGTTTGCGTCGGAATCTGCCAAGGTCGGGTTCGTCCTAACCCACCTCACGGGCGAGGCGCGGCTGTGGGGTCTGGCCAAATACGAGAGGATGGCCCCAGCTTGCGATTCATTCGACGCCTTCGCAGAGGAATTGCTCTGCCTGTTCGACCTGGGCTCCGCCGCCGAAGACGCCGCCGAGGAACTGGCGACGCTGCGTCGAGGTAGCCGATCGGTCGCGGAGTACGCACTTAAGTTCCAGACGTTGGCCGGCAGCAGCGGATGGAACACGCCGGCGCTCGTTAGCACATTCCTCAACGGCCTCGCTGAGTACATGAAAGACGAGCTGGTTTCTTACGATCGCCCGCGAACCCTGAAGGGCGCGATGGACTTGGCGGCCCGAGTAGACCGGCGGATCCGGACGCGGCGGCGCAATCGGGTGAGGAGGTCCCCGCGGAACCCGCGTGGTCACCTTCCTCCGTCTGCTGGGGACCTGCCAACCACACTACCCGCCGAGCCCATGGATCTGCGAGGGGCTCGGGTCCCCTCGGAGGACCACCGTCGACGCCTCTCACTGGGCTTGTGTTTTTACTGTGGGGAGGGGGGTCATCGGGTGGCGGGGTGCCCGTTAAAAGGCCGGAGCTCACGCGGCGTCGGGGGATCCACGTGAGCTCGACCAGCACCGGCTCTCCCAGTCCCAGCACGCTCACGCTACAGGCCAACTTCTAAACAACTTGCGGCGGGCGACCAGAACGTGGCGGCCTTGGTGGATTCCGGCGCGGAGGGGAACATCATGGACATTAGCCTGGCACGCCAGTGGGGTGTCGGCTTCCTCCCTCTGAGCCCGTCCATTCCCGCACGTGCCATTGATGGCCGTCTGATCGGCGAGGTGGCTTTCGTGACGGAACCAGTTAAGTTACTGCTCTCCGGCAATCACCACGAGACCATCAAGTTTTTTCTTCTTTCCCTCCCAGGACAGCAGCTCATACTGGGGCACCCTTGGTTGCGGCAGCACAACCCGGTGCTGGACTGGGAGGGGGTTGTTCGGCAGTGGAGCGAACGCTGCCATCGGGTGTGCCTGAAGGCGGCCACCAGCCCACTCGGCAGAGCCCCGCCCAGGTACAGTCCCGACATCTCCAATGTCCCAGCGTTTTATCACGAACTCAAGGAGGCTTTTAGTAAAGCCAGGGCCACTTCCCTTCCTCCACACCGGTCCTACGATTGTGCTATCGATCTGTTGCCCGGCACCTTCCCTCCCAAGGGACGCGTCTACTCGCTGTCCGCTCCTGAGCGCCGGGCTATGGAGGAATACATCCGGGAGTCCCTGGCAGCCGGTATCATACGGCCGTCCTCTTCACCTGCGGGAGCGGGGTTTTTCTTCGTGAAGAAGAAGGAGGGCACGCTACGCCCGTGTATCGACTACCGGGGAATAAACGAGATCACTGTAAAGAACCGATACCCTCTGCCTCTTCTGTCTTCCGCCTTCGAGAGCCTTCAGGGTGCCACCATTTTCACAAAGCTGGATCTTCGCAACGCCTACCACCTGATCCGCATCCGGGAGGGAGACGAGTGGAAGACGGCTTTCAACACCCCGAGCGGACACTACGAGTACTTGGTGGTTCCGTTTGGGCTCACCAACGCCCCAGCGGTTTTCCAGTCCCTGATAAACGACGTGTTACGAGACATGCTGGACAAATTTGTGTTCGTTTATTTGGACGACATCCTCATCTTCTCCCGCTCGCTCCCTGAGCACATCAAGCATGTTCGGGCGGTGCTGCGCCGTCTCCTTGAGAATTCGCTCTACGTGAAGGCAGAGAAGTGCGAGTTCCATGCCTCCTCTGTCAAATTCCTCGGCTACGTGGTGCGTGAGGGATCCATCGAAATGGACCCTGGGAAGGTGCAAGCGGTCACGTCATGGCCTGTTCCCGAAACACGCAAGCGGCTGCAACAGTTCTTAGGATTCGCAAACTTTTATCGCCGTTTTGTCCGTGGATACAGCACGGTGGCCGCGCCCCCACCGCCCTTACCAGCCCCGCCTCCCCGTACAAATGGACGGAACGGGCAGAATAGGCATTTCAGGAGCTTAAGAGGAGGTTCACATCCACTCCCATCCTCAGGGTTCCCGATCCCGACAGACAGTTCGTGGTCAAGGTGGACGCCTCGAAGTGGGTGTCGGGGCGGTGTTGTCGCAACGTAGCCGCCAAGACGATCGTCTCCACCCGTGCGCCTTCTTTTCTCACCGTCTGTCAGCCTCGGAACAAAACTATGACATCGGTAATGGGGAGCTCCTCGCCGTCAAGTTGGCCTTGGAGGAGTGGCGGCATTGGCTGGAGGGCACCACCACTCCGTTCATCGTCTGGACCGACCACCGCAACTTGGAGTAGAGACTGGACGCGAGACAAGCACGGTGGGCTCTGTTCTTTGACCGCTTTGAGTTCTCTCTTTCCTATAGACCGGTTTCCCGTAACGCGAAGGCGGACGCCCTGTCGCGTTTGTTTCCTGGCGGGGAGGAGGGACAGGGTCCGCCTCCCACTATCCTCCCGAGCTCGGTTCGGGTGGCGGCTCTTACATGGGAGATCGAACGCCAAGTGGAAGCCGCATCACGCGATCAACCCGGCCCCAGCAACTGCCCGGAGGGTCGCTTGTTCGTCCCTGAAGGCCTGCAGTCGTCCGTGCTGGAATGGACGCATGACTCACGCCTGGCCTGTCATCCCGGCGCTGCACGCACGAGGTACGTGGTGGCACAGCGTTTCTGGTGGCCCACCTGGCAAGTGGACACCAGCGATTACGTCAGAGCCTGCTCAATTTGTAACCGCTACAAGACGTCTACTCGTCCTCCGGCCGGGCTGCTTCAACCCTTGCCGGTTCCCCACCGTCCCTGGTCTCACCTGTCAATCAACTTTGTCACGGGCCTCCCCCCCTCAGAGGGAAGGACGGTGGTCCTCACGGTGGTGGACCGTTTCAGCAAGATGACGCATTTCATCCCTCTGCCTAAGCTCCCATCTGCGAAGCAGACTGCGTCCATCATGGTGCGGGAGGTGTTTCGTCACCACGGTCTCCCACAAGACATCGTGTCAGACCGAGGTCCTCAATTCTCTTCCACCTTCTGGACGGAGTTCTGCCGACTCCTCGGCGCCACGGCCAGCCTCTCCTCGGGGTTTCACCCTCAGTCCAATGGTCAAGCGGAGCGCCTGAACCAGGAACTGGGCAGGTCTTGCCGATGCATGGCCGCCGGGGACCAGCGCGGGTGGGTCCAACAGCTTCTCTGGGTAGAGTATGCTCACAATTCCCTCCCCAGCTCGGCCACGGGACGTTCGCCTTTCCACTGCGTCTTCGGGTACCAGCCACCCTTGTTCGCCCACCAGGAGCGTGGTGCGGCGTGCCCGTCGGCCCAGGATTGTGTCCGCCGTTGTCATTGTGCTTGGGCGAGGGGCCGGGTCACTCTTCTCCGCTCTGTTTCAGGCTACGCCCCCCCAGGCGAATAAGCACCGGACGCCGGCTCCGGAGTACAGAGTGGGGCAGCGTGTGTGGCTCTCGACGTGGGATTTGCCACTGCGAGCGGGATCCCGCAAACTGGCGCCCCGCTTTGTTGGACCGTTCCCTATTCAGAAGGTGATTGGCCCGGCCGCAGTCCGTCTTCTCCTTCCAGATTCCATGAAGGTTCACTCCACGTTCCACGTGTCCCGTGTGCGGCCCATCCATGAGAGCGCGTTGGCGCCGGCGCCCGTTCCGCCGCCCCAGCTCGTCGATGGGGGTCCGGCTTACGCTGTCCGCTCCCTGCTCCGATCGCGGCGGCGCGGTCGTGGCCTCCAATACCTCGTGGATTGGGAGGGTTATGACGACGCGCACCGCTCCTGGGTTCCGAGCCGCTGGATACTCGACCGTTCGCTCATTACGGAGTTCCATCGCTGTCATCCGGACCAACCGGGTCCTCGGCGCGGGCGCCCGAGGAGGGACCAGGGGACCAGGGGTGAGGGTCCGGGGAGGTCTTGTCCGCCGGTACCGGGGTCTTCTGCTCCCGCGTCCGTCGATCCTGCGTCTGGCGAGGTGTCGGACGTTTCAGCGGTGTGCTGACCACCCCACCTGGTCGCCCGGGGTATTGCCTTCCTTTTTTTGTTGTTTTTGCTTACTAGGGACGTCGGGAGCCGTCCCTTGTTGGGGGGGGGGGGGTTCTGTCACGTGCTGGTGCCACCTGCGACAGGACCACGCCCCCCTGTCAGTGGAATCGCCGTCACCTGCCACGGGTTCATGGACAGCGCTATATCAGCGCCGCCAGCGCAGACCCGAGTCTGTCTCGTGATGCTTCGCTCATCTGTCCCTGAGAATCTGACTTACAAATTCGAATCCACAGAACTGCTTGTCCACCCCAGCCAGATCGCCGCTCCAGCGCCAGCCACCCCAGCGCCAGCCACCCCCATCATCCCTTCCACAATAAAGTCTGTCGCTACGCACTTGGCTGTACTGTCCGATCCCTTACAGTCCAGCTGTGTTGTAAGATTTTCTGTTCGTTCCTTCACTCAGTCGGCGATGGTGTTTCTTGATGAACTGACATTTTTAATAGTCTGTAACTGGTCGGGACACACCTGCTCACAGACCTTCAGCATGCACTGCTTCAAAAACGCTCCCTCTGAAAAAGACTTGAAAGCGTGGGCGATTTCTTCGGCCACAATGAAGCTAGCTTTCACCATGGCCTCGTTTTTGTCTGTGTTATTTCGTGAACAAACTCTGCTGCGACCGCAGTTTGCCTTTTAATTCTTGGGCAATTTTTTGCTTTTCTTGAAGGCTAGCTTTAGCGTACTTAGCTCCGTGTTTGGTGTCAAAATGTCGACGCAGATTGTACTGAAGGAATGGGGTTGAAATACAAAAAGTCCTACCTAGCTACAAAAACAGATATGCTCAAACCTCATTGAATAAAGTACATAAGCAGAAAAGTATATTCACATATTAAATCAATAAAAGAAACACTTTAAGCTTATAATTATACCTACACACCAAATCCGTGTGTAACGCATGCCTGATGTTTTTTCTCTTAATTATGGACACGGCCAGAGTCGTCTTGACCGTTCAGTACTTGATTGTATCTTATGTTTTGACTAATGCTAGACGCCAGTTTTTGATTACTACTGAACGCTCTGCACAGAGGGAAATATTTTGCCTAACAAAGAAAAGATACGGTCGGAAGCATGGTTAAACTAAGAATAAGCAAAGACATGAAGTATCAAAAGAACAGCAATAGATTAATGATGTCACAGCCAAAAGCTAACATAATTTCGTACAAAATGACAAAATTGAAAGAATGGGGTACGACAGTGTATGTCCAAGATTGGAGAAGAATGTTCACAGGAAGGTCACGTGGAGATAAAACCAGCAGGTGCCAGAGGGAGCCAGCCAAGGACTCGGCCAAATATGATCGCCAAGGCCGAAAGACGGGATGGAAGTCAACAGCCCCCACACACACCGAATCGCTCATAACCAGCACCCACTCCCATGGCAAACTTGCCCCACCCCAAAGACTACTCATCTCGGCCCACACTGGCATGTGCAACTGATATAAGCTAACCAAAGAACCTTGAACGATGCCTTTTCTGAATGGAGACGTTCCGCTCTTGAAGGGCCCAGCGCTGTATTGTACTTTCCTGAAAACAGAGCTGTCTGAACAAGAATTGTGATTGAACTCAACCAACCTGTGTAAGTCTAATTTGTGCTTCAGTGTCTTGGCATTTTCCTAAATCTGAAGAAATCAAACGAGCACACTGTGAGTAAATCGGATAACAGGTGATTGGCAATGGCTTTTGCCGTGAGGCGCAGATAACGCGCTCCCTAAATTGTGGACAAAATCCAACAAATGGTGACCATCCGACGTGATTTCTTCAGAAGGGTAAGTGCATGGTCCACAAAGGATTCTTCCTTCGCCGCTCTTGCTCAACAATATTGCAGTCCGATCGGCACAAAAGGTAAGGGGGAACCTCTTTTTCTCTCTCCCAGTTCAGCAATATTGTGGAGTGAAAGTGGAATACAAAAATTAATAATTTCAGCTCTGTGTTCAGGAATGGTGGTTGTATAGAAGTGTGTGTTTGTGTGGAACTTGGTAAAAGTGATTTGTGGAAAAAATTAAAAAATACAAAAACAGGTGAAGGCGTCGCTGATATAGCAGGGCGGATGCCGAGCGATTCCAATAGTGTGACCTTAGAACATTATAGGGCTGTCTAAGGCAAGGCACATCTGGGATGTCCGAGTCGTGGTGAATTAAGAGAAAGGTGGTCAGGACTTTGTCTGATCAGCAAAGGGCTCTCACACCGCTGGAACTTGTGGGATGCCAGTGACTAGCATATGGGCACCTGAGTGGCCTCAATAGTAGACACTTAGGAACTAAAAGGAAATGTGCTTTCGGCAGGTTGCAAACATATTTTTAAGGTTGTGTTAAACTTATAATCATATTAATATAATATCTAGTATTGGAGTGCTCGTGTGGATTGGTGGGTGGCGAAGAATGTGGAGGCAAACTGCATGAACTTGTTTTCTTCGAAGTGTTGTGGAATAGGCCCAGACAGGGAGTACCGGACGAGAACACCTTAAGGTCGGTGAGAAACGAGAACAACAGCACGTCTATGTGGTCGGGCTTCGCGGGGAAAACCCAACCGCCAGACCAGCGACACCTAGATGGCCATCGACCAATCATCTCACAATATTTTGCATGCTTTTATATTCATATTGTGTTTCTTCAAAACTGGGCAACCCGGAAGAATGTGTCGTCTTTTGGTGGTCACAAAAACGCACGAGTTTTAGTGTGAGGGACCCGGGACCCAGGCCTGTATTAGTGCACTTTGTCAGGAATAAACAATTGGTAAATTTGGTCTGATTGATCTACTGGTCTTCTCTTTGACAGAACGAACTCGCAAAATTGTTAGGTGCGCCAGTGTGTGGATTAGGACATAGCAATTTATGTGTTAAGTGTTGATCGCAATTTGGAGTCAGATCAATAACTAAAATCCGTAACCTAACAGAACTTATACTGTTGCCTAAGGTCGGGGTCGATTGGATCGGCCAGGCACACCAATACGAGTCGGGGACTTGTGAAAAAAAAAAAAAGGGTGAAGGCATCGCTGATATAGCAGGACGGATGACTGGCGACCTCAATAGTGCGACCTTAGAGACTTATATTTTTGTCTAGGCGGAAGGGTAACTGGGTTAACCAGGTCGCTACATAATTGTTGAAGTGTGTCTATGATGATATTGTGTGGAAAGCAGGCTTGGCTGTCAGATGGGACAGTGGCGCAGTGAGTGATTAGTTGTGGTGCTGTTCATGGGATGGAAGTGATGATTTGTGGTTCATGAAGAACAATAAGTTGATTTGTATAAAATTGATGATTTTATTTTGATTTTGCATGAGAGTTGGAGTCGGAAAAATGGCTTAACAAGAATTTGATAAAGAATGTATATTTAATTAGCATGAAGGTTACAGCCCATTGTGTGGTGGGGTTAAACTGGAACCATTTTTGTTTTCAAAAGGCTGCGGCTCTAAAGTTTGGGCCAAACGGTCAGGTGGGCACAAATGCATATTTTGGACAGAGGTGGGGGGTTACATTGTGCAACGTGGTGGTGGCGAGGCTCTCCGCACTTCAGTTGCCCACCCCACCCGCACCCTTGAATCAGCTGGGAAGATTGTCATGTCTATGTTGTGGGCCCCTGTGTTTGTTTATGTGTATGTTTGTCTTTGTGTATCAGTTCGTTATAAAGGATGGAATTGCGTTAAATTGGTGCACGGAAACGGTGTGCTAGACAATGGTTTATCAGATTTGCATTGTTAAATGTAAAAATGAGAAATTATAGAATAATCTGAGGGTTGTGGGCAGAAACTTGTCCAACGAGGAGAGTGCCCAGCCCTCATAAAAATGTGAGAGTAAGAGAGAACATACAAATTATGATTGCAGATTTTAAATTTAGGAGGAATTATTGATTGGTTATGACATAAGACTATACAAGGACACATGTAAGGATACGTCAAAGATTTGAATCACTTAGAGTAAATAAACAACAAATAAAAATGACATTGCAAGGGGGCATTTTTTATTAAAAGAACACCAAGTAAAGTATTAAGTAGTGGGCATTCGTGATTGGGATTAAATTAAGGATAAAATTAGGTCAATGATTAGAATTCAATGGTGCTCTACACAAAAAGGCAAACATTTTAATGAGGAAATATTTGGAGTACTGTGTGGGTCCACATATGTCATGGTCCTAGTTTATTTGGTTTTGGTTGTGGGTTGGGTTTATTTTGTTTATAAGGTGTTCCTTGTTATTCTCTTATCCCCTACATTGTAAATGTCTTCTTTATGCAGATAGGTCAACAGGCTAGGAATTTAGTGAGGAGATAATTGATCAATTGATGGGGGTTAATAATTGTCCAAATCCTAGTCACATGTTTTGAGGGACCACTGCAACAACATTATATTTAATTTGCAGGCCATTATTTCGTATGTGATGACAGTGTCTAGATAAGTAGACTGTTTTATCAAAAATGTGAGAGTGAAGGAGGAGGTTTGATTTGTGATCTGGCATTTGGGTGCCACTTTTAAGAGTCTGTGCAGCAGCATAGATTGTTTTTGTTTGTTTTTAAAGATATGTTTAACAGTTTATCGCGGTGCAGTAAGGATATAGCAATTTTGAAAGACTTAAAATTAAAAGCAAAATTACATTTTAATTCTGACACATGCCAGCTAACATGAGGATGGGAAAATAAAGACATAAATAAATACTAGCTCAAATGTGGCATGTGTTTTGAGTTGGGCGATAAGACATTCACTTTCAAGCACTATCATTTAGCGCTGCTGACAACAATAATTTATGAGATGGTAAACCAAGGAGGAGTGTCATAGCTGGAACACAGGCGCTGTATGACCTATAGATTGAACAATAACATTCACCGCATATACAACCATGTTGGTAGATTGTTCAATTACATTACAGTTTAGTACAAAGGATTTCGGAACTTTATTTGATGATAAACACTGGAACGAGGATTTTAGCCGTGTTAATGGGTAGGGTGGATGGATTACTCAAAAAAAAAAAAAAAACAAAAAAAAAAAACAGCATTTGATAAGGGCGGCTTGATAGTAAGATGATGAGTGTGCGCAACTGATAGGATACAATATGTTCATGTGAAGATTTGGGGTGGAAGGAACAAATACTACACAGGAAGACTGATTGGTGTCCCAGTGTGTTCTGCCCTAGCGCGTGGCACAATTCCTGAACTGAGTCCTCTTACTCCACTGGCTGTCTCAAAATCAACAGAGGACTGTCCCTGGTCATGAGACACCTTTGACCTTTGGGAGAACAACAGGAACTATTATCATGCTTGAAGGGGGCAAGCACGGCTCTTCACACGACAAGAACCATACAGTTGGTGGAATACACACAGTTGTAGATCAAAAAGAAAATGGACTGAAAGAACAAAGACAAGATGGACGCATTTGAGAATGGCGGACGGTTCAGCCCTGAATCATCATCATGAGAATCTAAGATGAGAGGCTGCTAAAGACTTGCACGAGGCACATGAAGTCAAACTGGACACATTGCTAAAGACTGCTGAAGCATTACAAAGTTGGTGGAGTATGGGACAAAAGGGATGGAAGTGTGTTTGGGTGCTGGGGCAGACATAACTGAGGAGTTTTGATAAAAGAGGGAATAATAGGGCTGCTTATTGACACTGAAACGAGGATAAAAAACAAAATACACAGATATGGACAGTGAAGATACACTAATAATAACAAATCACGACAGCGTGATCAGAAACTTTGCAAAGTGGATATTGATCGATAGAAATTAAATGATTTGAATCATAAATTTTTATATGTGACAGCATGTTGAAGACATAATGAATCTAATCGAAATAATGACATTTTATAATTGGACCAGTGAAAATTTGGATTCGGGCAACAGAAGGCTGAATTGCTGAACTTAATTGACCTTGATCAAAACAATAATAGAATTTAATTACACATCAACTGCGACTGATTTATAGGATGCATATTTGAGCTTGAAGGGGTGAGGGGCCATAAGAAAGTTGGAATTCTGGATAGTCAGCAAAATAGTAATACAAGGCACTACTTAATTAAAAAAGAATACAGTAGGGCTTTAAATAACAAATACATTGACATGACCCTTGCGACAATTGATTTAAATGGCAATTTATGATAGGCACTTGGGGTTAGGATTAACAATCCATCCATCCATCCATTACTGGTGCGGCTTGTCCCTACGAGGGCCACGGATGATTAACAATAATAACTAGAATTATTCATTTCTGTAGAAATTGCGTGTGAAGGCGAAGAGGCTGAATAAAAATTCGGGGAATGCTACAAGATTATGTTTAAATTTGGAACGTGTTGAATTGGTCAGAAAATTGATATAAATATAGAAAGAATTTTGTAAAATTGGCCGTAAATTTTGAAGTTGAAAATTTTAATTTTTTCACAAGTGGGAAGTTTTGGAATAGGTAGGCATACAATGAACAGTTAAAAAAATTGAAATGGGTTGAGTCAGTGGAAAAAAAAGAAGAAAAAAGGAAAACTAGAAGAAATTAGAAGGGAAAAAATGAAATTTTGCAAAATTTTACCGCAATGTTGGAAGTGAGGATGTGAAATTTGAATTTGAATCTAGGCGGTTAAAAGTGTAATGGAGTAAATCAGATGAATTATGTGGAAGTAGTTAAGATAAAAATAAAATAAAAGGAAGGAGAATGCAGAAGAAGTTGAATAATAATAAAGTCAAGGCAATCCAAATGTATTTATATAGCCCACAAGCAAGTCTCAAAGGGCTTCAAATGTACAAAAATTGCCAATTTAAAATACAAGAACAATAAGTTTGAGGGCCACAATGATGATCATGACAGCAAAAATATTTCTAATTGGTTTTGATAGGTACAAAGGGGGAACATGGAAGAAGGTTTTCAAAATTTGTGATATAGCATGACTCCATTATCAAGAGTAAGTATTTATTTTTAATTCTAAGAATTGGCATCAACAAAAATGAGAACGGTAATCCAAGGTGATAGTGTAAGTGGCAGGAGGAAGCTGTGTATATTTTTAAACATTATTTTCAGTATCCTTATTTCTTAGGAGGGTCAGTAATGCTTGTGAGAAGATGAATGAAGGAGCAAGGTAACAGTAAAAGGGAGTGCTCTAAAAATGTTTGGTTCTTTGCCAGAGGTAGTTATTTGGAGGGATGAATTTAAACTGAAAGCAAAATGGAACTGTTTAGTGGAAGAAATATGGGAAGGTGGAAATATTGAAGTTACAGCTCAATACAATAGTGTTAAGTCTAAGTGTGAGATGTGAGCAAACTAAATGGGGAGTTAAATCATGTTCCAGTATTATGCATATTGGCAAACAATGTGAGGACAGGAGACCAGACAATTAGATATTAATTTTGGATTTAAAATAAAAAAGGGAAATTTTAATTGAGGAGAACATTTTGCGTAGGGAGGGTTCTTTTTTACAATTTAATATTGTATGTTTTATGTGTGTGTTGTGGGATGACAGTTTGTCTGTAATGCTGTATGAATGTCAAGTCTGTACTTGGGATGTGGTGTTTGTGTATTGTGAATGGTTAACATGATTCAAGGTTGGGGTGATGTGATCACAGCAGAGGATAACATTCCTCTCACCTGAAAAATATAAAGATACTACAGATTTGAAAAAGCAAGATTGATCAGGGCTAATTTTGGACTAAATATGGGTTTAGGATTACTCTGGGGCACCATTGACAACAAAAGACTTCAATGGAGAAGGCCCATTTCAAGATTATGACCAGACGTGACTATACCAGCATTGACAATCAAGACTCTGAGCCAAGACAGTGTATGACAACAACTCTGGACTTACCTGACAGTGTAACGAAATGTATGTGACGGAATTTGTGATGACTTGCTTTGTTTTGATGTTTTACCTAATTGTATTGCAGCCTCTAACAGCAACCCAGGGAGCAGATTGTGCTTTATTTGTTAAACTTGCGTTTACTTTGCAGGTTGTCAACTGCAGTCTTGGAGAATTTTGTGTCATGTCTGTGAACATGCATTAACAATTAATCCCTTACTTTTCATAATGAGTTTGTAAATGTGATCGTTTTCATGACAGGCTCGGCAGGCTCCAATTTTCAATTTCATACGTTTGACATGGATTATTTTTTATCATTATGACTTTCATTTTTTGGTATTATGGATGTTTATTGTACGGAGAGCTGCATGCACAGCTACAGGTTGGTGGTGGCTTTTGTTCATACAGCCATGTGAGATGCTGCCAGTCGAGTTTCAGGGACTGAGAATTGGTGATTCCAGGCCAGGATGGCATCTGGAGGTACACCGAAGTCCAGCTGGCGATGGGTATGTCACCATGGACATTGTTATTTTTACTTTTTAACCATTGTGACACATTTTTTAGAATGTGTCAAATGGGGGAGGTGGAAGAAAAAAACAAAACAAAGGGGGGGATTGTGAGATTTTAAGTGTTTTCTGTCAGGACTCGTCCCCGATCGTTTCATAGTTCTGTTCGTGTGTCTGTGTGCTCGCCCCTCCCCTCCTGTGTGCCCATGATCAGTGTGATTATTCCCACCTGCCTCTCGTTACCTGTCGTGTATATAAGTCCTGTCTGCCCCTCACTCCCTGTCGGATCGTCGATGTCGTCCCGTTTGCTGTCCTTGCGGTTCCTGTCTGTTTCGAGTCTGTTTCTGTTTGCAATCCCTGTCGGTCAGTCTCTCATGTTACAGTGCCGTGAAAAAGTTTGTGAACCCTTAGGATTTTACAATATATTTGCACTTTTTTTAAAGAAATGACGGTGACAAGTTTACAAAAGTGTTACAGGATATTGACACAAGGCTAGTTAGCATTGACACAAATCTGCAAAACCCTGTTTTAACAGGAAGCATAAGAAAATAGCAAAAAAATCAAAACACAGGTGTGAATAAGTTTGTGAACCTTTCCACCTATAGAAGTTAAAACTGACTGTGTGACATGTCTTTCAATACTAGATGACTTCGGGTAATTTCATGTGACTTGACAGACCTTAAAGCCACACTTGTTGTATACTCACCTGAATGTACTTGTCATTTAGTAGAGCTATACCTGCGTGGACACAAACATTACAAATCTAGCAATGGGAAGATCTAAAGAGCTGTCTCCAGACCACAGAGGAGCAATAATTGCAGCTCACAAATCTGGAAAAGGTTACAAAACCATAGCCAAAGATCTGCAGCTACATGTTTCAACTGTAAGACAAGTGATTTACAAGTACCAAGAACATGGAGTAACTACTTCACTTCGAAGATCTGGTCGTCCAAGGAAGATAACAGGCAGAGCAGAAAGAGAGATGGTGAGAGAAGTCACTGATAACCCCAGACTTACCTCTAGAGACCTTCAGAAATCTCTCTCAAGCAAAGGAATTGAAGTTCATGACAGCACCATCAGAAAAAGACTGGCTCAGAATAACCTTCATGGAAGGGTAGCAAGGAAGAAGCCATTACTATCAAAAAAGAATATTGCAGCTCGGTTAAAATTTGCTCAAGAGCACATAGGAAAGCCTCAAGAATTTTGGAACAACATTTTATGGACTGATGAATCTAAAATAGAACTTTTTGGCCAAAATCAAAACAGATTTGTTTGGAGACGACCAAACACAGCTTATCAACAAAAGCACCTCATCCCTACTGTAAAACATGGAGGAGGACGAGTACTCGTATGGGGCTGCTTTGCAGCAGCAGGACCAGGGCAACTTACCATCATAGAAGGAATCATGAATTCCGAGGTTTACCAAAATATTCTGGAAGAAAACGTTAAACCGTCTGTAAAGAAGCTCAAGTTAGGAAGAAACTGGATGCTGCAACAGGACAATGATCCAAAGCATGCAAGTAAATCAACATCGGAATGGCTCAAAAAGAAAAAATTCAATGTTCTGGAGTGGCCCAGTCAAAGTCCAGACTTAAATCCGATAGAAATGTTGTGGTCGGACCTGAAAAAAGCAGTGCACCAAAGAAAACCATCAAACCTTGGACAACTGAAGCAGTTCTGCAGGGAGGAGTGGCCCAAAATCTCCCCAGCTCGATGTGAGAGACTCGTCAGTACTTACAAGAAAAGATTGCAAGAAGTCATTGCTGCTAAAGGAGGTGCAACAAGCTATTAACTCTGACTGTTGGCAAGGGTTCACAAACTTATTCACAACTGCGTTTTCATTATTTTGTTATTCTTGTGTGTTTATAGTTAAAATATAGTCCTATTAATTTGTATTCAGCCATAATGGCAATGTGTCACCATTCTGTAACACTATTGTGAACTTGTCTCCGTTATTTCTTTAAAAAAATGCAAATATATTGTAAAATCCTAAGGGTTCACAAACTTTTTCACGGCACTGTATTAGTTTGCCAGTTCTCGTCTGTTTCCCTCGATGCCTCGTTCCACTTCCCTTTTCCCTCAATAAACCCTGGTCCAAGCTGCACTTGGTCCTCCTGCTCCATACTCCACCCCTGAACGTGACAGAACGATCCGACCACTACAACGACCAGCGCTTGGACCCCCCTCCTCCATCAGATCCTGCTGCGATGCCCAATCCACGACCGCCAATCCGTGCATGTTCCAGCGCCATGGGCTTCGCGGCAGCGTTGGGACTCTGCTGCCGGAACGCCGGACCCGTGGCCACCATCGGACTTTGTTCCGGCAACGCCGGACCCCCGGCCGCCATCAGAGTGCTTCTGGCGCCAGCGGCTTTGCGGCCGCGATCAGACTCTGCTGCCGCGACGCCGGACCCGCGGCCGCCATCAGAGTGCTTCTGGCACCAGCGGCTTCGCGGCCGCAATCGGACTTCACTGCAGCGACGCCGGACCCGCGGCCGCCATCGGAGTGCCTTCCTGCGCCATCAGACTCGCGGCCGCCAACGGGCTCCATCCCAGCGTCACCGGACCCGCGGCATTGCCGGGCCTCGTGCCAACAATGCCGGACCCGCGATCATCACAGACCCTGCCCCCAATGCTGAAACACTGACTCCTGCTGCTACGTGCAGCTCTGGCTTCCTGTATGCCGCCGTGCGTGTGGCTGTGACTGTTGCCGCTGCACGCGGTTCAGACTCTCCGTTTGCCGCAGAGTGCGGTTCTGTTTCCCCAAGTTGCCGCCCGAGTGCGGTTCGTTTCCCCAAGTCGCCGCCCGTGTGCGGTTCGGTTCCCCAAGTTGCCGCCCGTGTGCGGTTCGGTTCCCCAAGTCGCCGCCCGAGTGCGGTTCTGTTCCCCAAGTCGCCGCCAGAGTGCGGTTCTGGTTCCCCAAGTCGCCGCCCGTGTGCGGTTCGGATCCCCAAGTTGCCGCCCGTGTGCGGTTCGGTTCCCCAAGTCGCCGCCCGAGTGCGGTTCTGTCCCCCAAGTCGCCGCCAGAGTGCGGTTCTGGTTCCCCAAGTCGCCGCCCGTGTGCGGTTCAGATCCCCAAGTCGCCGCCCGAGTGCGGTTCGGTTTCCCAAGTCGCCGCCCGAGTGCGGTTCTGTCCCCCAAGTCGCCGCCAGAGTGCGGTTCTGTCCCCCAAGTCGCCGCCAGAGTGCGGTTCTGTCCCCTAAGTCGCCGCCCGAGCGCGGTTCTGTTTCCCCAAGTCGCCGCCCGAGCGCGGTTCGGTTCCCCAAGTCGCCGCCCGAGCACGGTTCGGTTCCCCAAGTCGCCGCCCGAGTGCGGTTCTGTCCCCCAAGCCGCCACCCGAGCGCGGTTCGGTTCCTCAAGTCGCCGCTCGAGCGCGGTTCTGTCCCCCAAGTCGCCGCCCGAGTGCGGTTCGGTTCCCCTAGTTGCCGCCCTAGTGCGGTTCGGTTCCCCAAGTTGTTTGTTGTCGATGTCTGTCTGTCTATATGTATGTACTATATACGTATGTATGTATGTATTTCGTTATTTGTTTATGTATTTTTCTTTCACATTTTCTTTCTCATCTTCCACTTCTTTCGGCTGCACCTGTTAGGGGCCGTGACTGCAGAGTAATAGTTTCCATATCTTTCTGTGCGGTCACACCAACCAGCTGCATGTCCTGCAACATCTTCATCTCTGCCACACTCTCCATTATTTTGGCCAGTAGAGATTTCCAAGCCTCGCTTCTAACATTCTTTCCGATAACTTCATGCTTTGCTTAATCAACATAACAACACCTCTGTAGCTACTACAGTTCCGCGCATCGCCGTGGTCTGTAATAAAAAATAGAAGTCAACACCTTTCCGGGAATCTTCTCGCTTTTTAAGAATCTCCCCTGCCATCTTTCCTTGATAGTTCCATGCTGTCACTGGAATGCCGTCTAGGCCAATTGCCTTTCCACTCTCTATCTTTTACAAATGTTACAATTATTTTTTTTCTCACTCATTGTTGGCCCCACAGAGGAACTTGAAGCGGCTCCACAGAGGGACGTTGTGTGCCAACAGAGGGGCCCTGGTGGCATCAACGATTTTTGTGACCTCAGTTAAACTGAGGTCAACAGAGGGAGTGAAGGAGATGCGGTCAAAATACAAAAAGTCCTGCGTAGCTACAAAAACAGATGTGCTCAAACCTCACTGAATAAAGTACATAAGCAGACAAGTATATTCACATATTAAATCAATAAAAGAAACATTTAAGCATATAATTATACCTACACACGAAATCAATAAATAAGACATAACTAGACATTTTTGATAAGTGGTAATGAGGAAGGTTTTTATAAACTTTATGATCTGATAGATATTTCTGAGCACTTTGAAATAACAAATGTCTTTTGATATATGGCCTAAATGGCTTAATGACCCTTAAGGAACTGTATAATGCATGCCTGATGTTTTTCTCTAAATCATGGACACGGCCAGAGTCGTCTTGACCGTTCAGTACTTGATTGTATCTTATGTTTTGACTAATGCTAGACGCCAGTTTTTGATTACTACTGAACGCTCTGCACAGAGGGAAATATTTTGCCTAACAAAGAAAGAATGAGGTACGATAGTGTATGTCTAAGATTGGAGAAGAATGTTCACAGGAAGGTCATGTGGAGATAAAATCAGCAGGTGCCAGAGGGAGCCAGCCAAGGACTCGGCCAAAGATGATCGCCAAGGCCGAAAGACAGGATGGAAAACAACAGCCTCCACACACACCGAATCGCCCATAACCAGCACCCACTCCCATGGCGAACTTGCCCCACCCCAAAGACTCATCACCCATCAAACTCGGCCCACACTGGCATGTGCAGCTGATGTAAGCTAACCAAAGAACCTTGAACGTTGCCTTTTCTGAATGGAGACTTTCCGCTCTTGAAGGGCCCAGCGCTGTATTGTACTTTCCTGAAAACAGAGCTTTGTGATTGAACTCAACCAACCTGCGTAAGTCTAATTTCTGCTTCAGTGTCTTAGCATTTTCCTAAATCTGAAGAAATCAACCAAGCACGCAGTGAGTAAATTGGATAACAGGTGATTGGCAATGGCTTTTGCTGTGAGGCGCAGATAACGCGCTCCCTAAATTGTGGACAAAATTCAACAGATATATATCTTAAAAAATAAATGGCTGTCAAGCGAGTGATCAGGTGAGCTAATTCCAAAATGTCTATAAAAATCTAAGTGGCCACGGAGAAATGCCGTCCTAAACTGGCATTCTTTTTCTCTATGCTTGTCCTATTCTCCTCTCCTTTCTAAAGCTCAAATTTTGACTAAGTCCAAATTGAAGATAGTATAAAATCGTTCTAACAGACCCTGGGTTAATCTAAGTAAGAACGAATAATCAATCTTTTTGTCTAGGACGTTTAGCGCAATCAGACAGCATCTCATCCCTTTGGACCAAAAGAAGCCTCGCCCTCTGTTGGATCACCTTTTTATACAGTTTTGGGCCTAGACATATTCCCGTGACTGTTTTAAAAATAGACTGAGGCATCCACCTGCTTGTGCCGTTAACGTGCCCTGTCTTCCGGAAGATGTCCATCTTCCCAGGGATGCCTTCGTGTTACCAGAGATTCTCATCCTGGTTCTCATGGATGCTACTCTGTTTTCACGGAAGCAATGCTTTCTCAGAGTTGCTTCATCTACTCCCTAATTTTCCGACGCTTGACCTAGCGTGCGACGTCCGTCTCCTTGTGTCAGCGTGACCTCTGCTGCGGGCTGCTTTCACTCATGTTCCATCCAAAAGCTCCCCCTCCCCTCTGTACTCAACTCTCAGTACATTCATGTGTAAGTGAACCATCATTGCCACCTTTTATATTGAAATGGCACAATATTGCCAAATTCATGTCTGACTTCTGTTAACATTACAACTTATAACAATGTTCTCAAATTAATTCAACAACTAATCATCTTTTGTGCACAAAATACGTTATGACTAACAAAATATAATAAGTGTATTTCAGCTTCTCTACTTGTGGTTAACATATCACATTCTCATCTTTTAACAATGATCATGGGCTTTTCTAGTTAGCAAATTAAAATATTCAAGCAGTTTCAATATAACATGTCAAAGCAAAAATAACATAAAATCATCCAAAGTTGTGTGTCCATGTTTTACCCAGAATATGTGCTTCTAATTAGTTAGCAATTGTGACTACTGATCTATTATCAGGTAAATTTAACATTAGCACTATTTCTAATAAAATTACTATTAATATGAATAATTAATTTGGAAAAACTAACTATTATCCTATCTTAACTCGGGCCCCCTTCTTCAGGTCTCTCATGTCAAGCTTTTGTCACCATCGTCTGGCGAAATTTAGGATTTCATTTAAGCCTAGTCTAATTGTCTAGGCCAAATCCAACACTCTTTCACGCACCATCTTAACCTCTGTGTCACTCGTCAGAATACAATCAGCATTGTCATACTTCTTGTATGTACAGGAGTTCTAATAATCTGACATTGACATGTTTTGCTGTTATATGGGGGACGGTTCAGGCCTTAACAATCTGGAGACATGTTTTACATAGGAGCGGAAAGCTCCTCTTGCTGCTCTGCAGCCTTGAGCTGCGACTGGAATGGTGTGCCTGCGAATTGGCCTCGTTGTCTCTCGGTCTGACAAACATTTGCGGGCTCATCACTTTTCATCTTTCTATGTTTTGTCTCATGAATTTGTTCAATTCTCTCTTGTGACACTTTCACACACTTTCTAGCACATTTCAATCCTCTCTTTCCTTTCCTTTCTCAATTACTTTTCTTCCCAGCCACACTCCTCCAAAACGTCTACCACTTCTTCCACATTTCAATTTTCAACTTTCCTTCTACTTCATACGTATTCTTCCACTTCGGCATGTATCACATACAATTAAGAAATCTACTCGCCATGTACTTCTCATCTCCTTCCAGAGTTCCTTTATTTGGAGATTTACAGTTTTCATTTCCCATCTTAATTTGGTATGTTATATTCTTACAATTTAAAAAAAAAAAAAATCTTTAAGAATCCTCAATGCAAGTTTAAATTGACCTTTCAATAGAATTACTAGCCTATGTTATTGCCGTGGGTTTTTGCTAGTCGTGCTTTTGAGTCAAAAGCAGTCACACTCTCAACCACACAAACTAGCGCTTTTTTTCTTTCAAGCCTATCCAGGATGGGTGTAAAACCCTCCCAAACAGCTTAGAAAAACAGACAAAAAAGAATCTACGCCCTTCTTTGATTCAGAAAAAGAAGCTCTGTTTTTCTTAGCCCGTTCCTTCCACTGGGTCTTGAACCCAAGCTGTTTCTCCGCTCGGACAAACCAAAGCCGTATCTCATAGCTTGGACAAACCAAAGCCGTATTTCATCGCTCGGACAAACCGAAGACGTATCTCATAGTTCGGACAAACCAAAGCCGTATCTCATAGCTTGGACAAACTGAAACCGTATCTCGTTCACTTTTACTTTTTATGCATTTCACATCACACAACTTGTGATTTGCTCACTCCAACTTATTTTGCAAGAACCACACGGGAGACAAGCAAGTTCTTTTAGACACCTGCAGGTGGAGAGTCCATTCGTTGCTGTGCGTGCAGCGATGTTCGAATGGAGGTATGAAATCTCCCAACTGCAAGGACATATTTATTAAGAGAAAGAGTGGGGGCTGGTGTAGACTGAATAGGAAGCCCAAAACATATCAGGGGTGTTTTACGACCTTTTGTAGGATGAGACAAGGTAGGTTATTTATTACCAGTTGCATTCCAACATAATCATACGATAAGGATAATCTGAAAAACCCTAACATCTCCCTCCTGTTTCATCATATGATTATGCCACCGCAAACAACAAAGACAAGTAAAAAAAAAAACACACATATATATGTATAATAAAGAAAGAAGAATAGTAAAAATAAAAAACAACAAACAATGATAGCAACACTTTCCAGTGAAGATGAGGCATTACCTTAATACCCCAGATCAAACTTATTGTGTAAGCGAAAAACCTGCCGGCCAGATGTTATTAGCAGGAAAATTCTTACACGGTCCCTTTGCCTTAGGCGACCAGAATGCTATCAATAAAAACAAGAAATAAAAAGAAAAACACAGAAACAGTACATCATTGTATCCATCACTTGCGAAGCATTTTCGATGGTCAAATCATCAAGTTTCTGTAAAACATGCTCAACAGAACAGCATCTACGCAATCCACGTCTCATTATCATGATCACATCTGTCACGTCTAAGAAGTTGTATATGTGCTCGTGTTTTCGTCAGCTGATGATGTTCTAGTCTGTAGGTGTGTTCTGTCACACACACTGGCGCACACACTCGTATCCAGTTGGCAGGCAGCATCGGACAACTCTTGTGACCACAAAACCACGATACGTTCTGAACAGGCACGTGCACTCATAGGATGCAGGTGAGGCAGTGCTTCCGAACTTCTGGACGAAGTAGGTCCCGTCCGATGGTGCAGCCATATTAGTAGTAGAGCCCTTACACCTTGAAAACAGCTCTCTCATCCTGGCACACAGCGGCGATGTCCAAAGCTCCCATCCAGTCTCCTCCTGGAGAGCAGTCATCGTTAACGCAGACGTGGGTCACGTTACCTTGGATGTAACATGTGTAATTCACTCCAGCTGGTCTCTCTGTGTAGGGCACTTGTGGTATTGTTCATCCCCTAACAGTCACATTGAGATTTGCCCAGAATAGCTGATCACAGGCACCGTCTGCAAGTCCAGGGCGGTAAGGGTCGGCATCTTTGACTGTGACAGCACGGTGTTGATATCCAACTCCTGGATGCCGTGTCCCTGTAAAACAATGCTCTAGACTTTCTTGCTACGTTTCACACAATAATAATGATGAGTAAATCATCATATACCTCTCGTGCATACACTCCAACAAACGTTAAGCAGATGTGAGTAAATATGGAATAACTTAAAAACTGTCCCGGTCAACAACAATTCATAAATAGAAACTACAAGGTATAATAGATAAAGAACTTCTCTTTAGCTAGACAAAGAACAAAAGTGTTCTGTTCATAACTAGTGAGGGCCTCTCACAGATAAGACAAGGAAGGGAGTATAAGAACTCCCTCAAACCTGGCAGATGTGTTGGCCTTGAGCGAAGGTATGAGACCCACGGTTCAGGCTGGGCAGCGCTTCTACAAAACTAATTATCCTGACATTTCCACACTGTTTATCACATATTTGCTCAAATTCACACATCACCGTAAACAACCCCTTTTCTCGACTCTCAGTTGTCGGATCACATTCATGAGGACAAATATGTTTACACCAAAGGATAAACATTGCGATGTCATCATTCAGAATCCCATGGATCTGGGAAAAGTCTGGTAACACAGATGCAGGAATTTTGCCATCAACATCATCATGTTGCCGCTCAGACATTAGGTATATCTGAGCAATCTCGTCCTCCATGGGCGATATTACTGTAGTGGCGAGACAATTAAACAGAGCACGAAGACACGGTATGCAACATCCATACAAGGTGAGCATAGCAGCAACACTGCAACTGATGGTAAAATTGAGGACACAATGGCGTTATACTTCCCAAAAGCATTCATCCACTTGTAGTGCTCTTTCATCCTCGTTTTGAGGGATCGCAGGCCTGCAATCCGTCAGGCTCCCATCAGGGGCGGTGTTGTTGGGGATGAAGCTGCAGCATTGTTCTCCAAACATTGCGCAGACGCCTCCTTTCTCAGACAACAACATATCATGAGCATTGTGGTTCTGGATCGACATTAGGGAAGGCGTGGCTAGCTGTTCATGCACTGCCTCGAGCCCCGCTTGTGTCCGTTTGCCCAATTTCTGCATGTTGTAATGGATGTAATTTATCCTGTCTACGTTCTTGTTCATCGTTCACCAGCAGCAAATGGGGGACTCCCATCCCGCTGCAATTTGGTCATTTAATTCTTATTAATCAGGAACTCCTCTAGGGACTCTAATTGCATCAATTTCGGTCAAATCATCGTCGCCTCTCAAATTTAAAGATATTTTGGTTTTTACCAGCTTTTTTCTCCAGATCTTGGCATGTTGATGTATATACAATTTCGCTTGACTACATTCTCTGAAAGCAATGGCTTTTTTTTTTCTTTTTTCTCTCAATGGATATTATATAGACTGCTCTGTCACACACTTCACAATCCAGTAGACGTGACAGATTTCACACAATCTTTGGTCAATGGCAACGGTACAACATAAATAATCGGTCGCAAATCCATACATATGACATATTCAATTTTATTTTCTGTCTTTGCAGCTTGTTTTGCCATAAGCAATCAATTGTTTCTTTTTCAGTTACTCTTATAGTTAGTTACCTGAAACAAATTATCCACATTCATTCTAGGTATTCATCCCATTCTTTAACATCTACAGAGGTTGTTGACAAAGTACACATATAAACATCATACTTTCATGGCAGTCCAGATCCGACACAGCAGATCATCCTGCAAAGGTCAAATTGATCTTTTAAATTGGAGGCATTCAGTGTTTTTGTTTTTGTTGAAACAAGCTCTACAAAAAAAATGTTTTGTTTTGAAAATGTTTTGAATATGAATCAAATCCATATGTTGTATAAAGCTGACTGACCTGCCCCACTATCCCTCCTCTTGAGCCATGTGACACGCACCATGGCTCAATATTGCTCACCATTTGCATAAGTTCTTTGGTGGGGTAGGTCATTTATAAATGCCATTCTCTAATCTTGCCCCTTTTTTCGTCCATAATTGAATTTCACTCTATGGACTTTGTTGCTGCACATCTTTTCAAATTTCTCATGTGGGCTTGACATGTCAAAATTGTTTCTGTTCTGCGGTGTAAATTGAATAGACAACAGTCTAGCACATTTCTTTCAGGTCTCAGCAACAATGATTCGTCACAGGCTGGCCATTTCCTGTGGTCGATCATGAGCTGGTCCCTCCCGTGCACACGAGGACAGCCCATTCTAATTTTATTTATCTAGCTTCTAGAAGCAAGTTGCATTTCTTTACCACTTGATTTGCATATTTTAACTTTAGTGTAACACAATTTGATCTCTAGTCATTTGTAATTTGGGCATACAAACAGCATTGTCATACTTCTTGTATGGACAGGAGCTCTAATAAGAAATAATTTTAATAACCTGTGAACATATGGACATCTGTTAATTCTTTCTTTGTATGAGCATGAACGGTCAAAGAGGAGGAAGCTTGTCATGCTAAAAATTTGGCTTTTCCTCTGCTCCTTCCTCCACCCTTTGATTGGTATTGTTTTGCAAAACGACACTCTTGTGCAAAGTGTCCTCGTCTCCCACAGTTCCAACAGTTGTCTGAATCTGATGGGGGTTTTGATTTGAATGGTGGCTTGCGACGTTGTTGGTATCTAACTCTTCCTCTGCCCCTTTGGGAACTTTGGTAGAAGATCGTTGTATCTTCATTTAGATCATTATCATCATCTAGATGAAATACATCAGAACTTTTGCCTTTCTCAATCCCTTTGTCAGCGTCTCTGGGCCACTGCATGATTTTTTGTAAACCAAGCAGTGTCCGCTTCCACCAAGTGTTTCCTCGCCCAAATGCCTAAGTCAGGGGGGAAACCAGTGAGGTGCGCAATTTTAAGATGTTGCTGATAAGCACTCTCATCTGCATCATTGAATGGGATGACACTATGCACCCAGACTTCTTTTTCATTTTCAAATCTCAATTGAATGGCGGCCTCATCACTTTTCAACTTTCTATCTTTTGTCTTTTGGATTTGTTCTCTTCTTTCTTGTGAAGCTTTCAACCACACTGTAGCACTTCTACCACTTCAGCACGTATTGCATACTATTAAGAAATCTACTTGCCATGAACTTCTCATCTCAAAGAAGAGCAGAGCAAGAGATTTACCGTTCTTATTTCCCATCTTAATTTTAGTAGTTTAAGGTTTTACAATTTTTTTTTTCAATTTTTTTTCTTTGAGGATCCTCAATGCAGGTTTAAATTGACCTTTCAACAGATTACTAGCCTGTTTTATTGCCGTGGATCAACGCTAGAACTGCTTTTTAGTCAATCTATCCTACCAGTCACACACTCAATCACACAAACTCCAGCGCTTCTTTTTTTTTTTTTTAGGCCTCATAGCTCGGACAAACCAAAGCCATATCTCATAGCTCGGACAAACCAAAGCCGTATCTCATAGCTCGGACAAACCAAAGCCGTATCTCATAGCTCGGACAAACCAAAGCCGTATCTCATAGCTCAGACAAACCAAAGCCGTATCTCATAGCGCGGATAAACCAAAGCCGTATCTCATAGCTCGGATAAACCAAAGCCGTATCTCTCGTGCACCTGTGGCTTTTTACGCGTTTCACAACAACACAATCACACAACTTCAGGCCTTTAACTTACTTGTCACCTGGTTCGTTGCACTGCCGGTTCCCGTCAATCCACCTCTGTCACGGGAGACAAGCAAGTTCTTTTAGACACCTGCAGGTGGAGATTCCATTCGTTGCTGTGCGTGCAGCAATGTTCGAATGGAGGTCTGAAATCTCCCAACTGCAAGGACATATTTATTAAGAGAAAGAGTGGGGGCTGGTGTAGACTGAATAGGAAGCCCAAAACATATCAGGGGGTGTTTTACGACCTTGTGTAGGATGAGACAAGGTAGGTTATTTATTATCGGTTGCATTCCAACATAATCATACGATAAGGATAATCTGAAAAACCCTAACACAACTTTAGGGCTTTTACTTACTTGTCCCCTGGTTCGCTGCACTGCCAGAACCGTCAATTCACTGTGGTCAGACGAAGGCAGACCTAAGATGCTGGCCCAGCGAAGAATTTTCTTTCGAGGTCTTTCTTTACCAGGACCTCCTAATGGACGATGGCCTGTCGACAGTGGGTATGTTGAGATCCGGGTCACGGGACCAAAATGTTAGAGCGGTGCTCACTCTAACTTATTTGAAAGAACCACACGGGAGACAATATGCCCTTTTAGCACTTGCAAGTGGAGAAAACGTTTGTCACTGTGCATGCAGCGATGTTCGAACGAAGTCTGATTTAGGCGTCCTGTAAGAGCATATTTATTGAGAGAAGCAGGGTGGGGGTGAGTGGACAGGTTTGGTGAATCCCCGGCCCCTGGTCAAATCAGTTTTACGACGTTGGGGGAAACAGAACAACTTTGATTGCTTCCTCTGCCGCTGGTCAATCAAGCAGAAGATGCAACCACTTTATTTTACTGCGTTGTGAGAACAGGACAAGTTTGGTTCATCATTATAGTCTACATTCCAACAATCATACGATCAAAATAATCTATCAAGCCTAACACTATTTACATTAATGATGTAGTCAAGTTTGCGGGCAGTTCAAAGATCCACCTTTATGCTGATGACACTATCCTATACTTTGAAGGCCACTCTCTCCATTCTGCAGCATCCTCGTTACAACTTAGTTTCACCTCCGTTGAACAATATTTCCATAATCTCCATCTCCTTCTCAACACTAAGAAAACAAAATGCATCATTTTTGCTCCCACCACTGCCTCTAAAATCTTTTGCACAGATTCCATTGAACTCGAGTTGGTAAATTGTTACAAATATCTTGGCCTATGGTTGGACTCGTCACTCTCCTTCACTACCCACATAAAACACCTACAGTCAAAAGTCAAATCTCGTTTTAGCTTCCTCTATCGCAATAAGGCCTCCTTCACCCGTACAGCTAGATACTCTGCTGGATTCTGTCCACAATTTAGGGAGCGCGTTATCTGCGCCTCACGGCAAAAGCCATTGCCAATCACCTGTTATCCAATTTACCCACTCCGTGCTCGTTTGATTTCTTCAGATTTAGGAAAATGCTAAGACATTGAAGCACAAATTAGACTTACACAGGTTGGTTGAGTTCAATCACAATTCTTGTTCAAAAAGCTCTGTTTTCAGGAAAGTACAATACAGCGCTGGGCCCTTCAAGAGCAGAAAGTCTCCATTCAGAAAAGGCAACGTTCAAGGTTCTTTGGTTAGCTCATATCAGCTGCACATGCCAGTGTGCGCCGAGTTTGATGGGTGACGAGTCTTCGGGGTGGGGCAAGTTCGAAGGAGAGTCTGCTTCCATGGGAGTGGTGCTGGTTATGGGCGATTCGGTGTGTAGGTGGGGGCTGTTGGTGTGTGTGTGGGTGCTGTTATCTTCCATCCCGTCTTTCGGCCTTGGCGATCATCTTTGGCCGAGTTCTCGGGTGGGGGCTGTTGTCTTCCCTCCCGTCTTTCGGCCTTGGCGATCATCTTTGGCCGAGTCTTTGGGTGGCTCCTTCTGGCACCTGCTGGTTTTATCTCCACGTGACCTTCCTGTGAACATTCTTCTCCAATCTTGGACATACACTATTGTACCTCATTCTTTCAATTTTGTCATCTTGTACGAAATTATGTTAGCTTTTGGCTGTGACATCATTAATCTATTGCTGTTACCTGACTATGTAAAGTTTGTGCTTTTGATACTTCATGTCTTTGCTTACGTCATTATATTCTTAGTTTAATCATGTTTCCAACCGTATCTTTTCTTTGTTAGGCCAAAATATTTCCCTCTGTGCAGAGCGTTCAGTAGTAATCAAAAACTGGCGTCTAGCATTAGTCAAAACATAAGATACAATCAAGTACTGAACGGTCTAGACGACTCTGGCCGTGTCCATGATTTAGAGAAAAAACATCAGGCATGCATTACACAGTTCCTTAAGGGTCATTAAGCTATTCAGGCAATATATCAAAAGTCATTTGTTATTTCAAAGTGCTCAGAAATATAGATCAGATCATAAAGTTATAAAAACCTTTCTCATTACCATTTATCAAAAATGTCTAGTTATGTCTTCTTTACTGATTTGGTGTGTAGGTATAATTATATGCTTAAAATGTTTCTTTTATTTATTTAATATGTTAATATACTTGTCTGCTTATGTACTTTATTCAGTGAGGTTTGAGAATATCTGTTTTTGTAGCTAGGCAGGACTTTTTGTATTTCGACCTCATTCCTTCAACTCTCTTGTCAAAATTACCATCCTGCCCATTTTTGATTATGGCGACACCATCTATAGGATGGCATCCCATTCCACTCTCAGTAAACTGGACACTCTTCACCACTCCACCATCCGCTTTGCCACAGGTGCACACTTCTCAACTCACCACTGTGACTTGTATCAATTAATTGACTGGACATCGCTCCACACCCGACGACTCCACCATTGGTTTCACCTCATTTACAAATCCATACTTGGTATGTCACCTCCCTATCTCTTGTCCCATCTGCACCATCATCATTGTTCCCTCAATCTAAGGTCCAGTAATCTTATCAAATTCACCATCCCCAAAGCTCGTATAATTTTTGGTCGCAACTCCTTCCATTTCTCTGCAGCTTATGATTGTAATACTGTCCAAAATACCCTTAAACGCACTGTCATCGCATCATTCAATTTTCAAACAAATTGCAACAAGTTTTAGCCGACTCTTGCAGCTGTTATTTTAATCATGTATATATTGTATAGTTTTACTGTTTTTTATTTTATGATCGTGTATTCATATTATATACAGTGGATTACTTGTTTATCGCAGATAATTGGTTCCAAAAACCACCCGCGATAAGTGAAATCCGAGAAGTAGGGTCACCCGCTCATCTGTACATTTTTTGTGTGTCAATAAATGTAAATGAAACCATTTAAGTTTATATTTTATTATTAGAACATAAAAAAAATTCTAACATGTAAATAATACATTAATAGTATAAATAAGATGCAGAAAATTGTTTATAGACATTGAAAATATAAATATACGTATGTGCGTGTAACATGTTGACAAGAAGCACTGGGCAGGCTAACGAGCTTGCGGAAAGATGCTAATTCGCGATCGTGCTAATTCGCGATCGTGCTAACACGCGAAAACAGACCTCTAAAGGAATGTAAACCAACATTTGGAGCAATACTACATTGTCCTAAAGGTTAGACATAGGTGATTGTTCATTCCTCTTGTTAGGAGACCCAATTACATCGTAAATGACTGCTGTACCACTGTAACATATATGTACACGAACGTGAAACAGGAAGTGGTATCGCCTGAAAACGGCCTTCAAAATAAAGCACCCTACCTCAAATCAAAGCACGACTGAACATAACATGGAGTATTCTTAACACATACTGTAAATATGTTTTTAGAACAGCTTTTATTATTATAACATTTTTTATATAAAAAAGGTACAAGTGTACATACTGTAAATATGTTTTAGAACTCTTTTATTACTATAACAATGTTTATATAACAAGGTACAACACTGTAAATATGTTTTTAGAGCTCTTATTCTAACAATTTTTTCATAAAAAGGTACAAGTGTACGCATTGCAATTGTGTGGGCACTCCCTGCCTTCTGCTGGCGTGTGGGCAACTTTCGTGCCATAATTCCCCAAATTGGAAGTTTCATTTTGAATTTGATATAGATATAGTGAAACTGCAATCAATGAACCACGATGTAGCGAGGGACTACTGTATTATTTATATTTATATTACTCAGGGATGAGAATCTTCTGCGGATTTCCGTGTTTTTTTCCGTCGGGAGTATCATTTTCGTGAATCGTGTGGATCAGTTGAGAAAATTGTTTTTATATGGGGTGGGGGCGGCTGAGAGCAGTATTGCGACAGCCGCCTTATTTTCGGCAGCATTTTGACGCTACTTTCGTCGCATCATTTGCCTACTCATTTGCCTAATTAGCAAAAGTTTTAGCCAGCATGGCGAAAGTTTTAGAGAAAATAGACGAGGATTGTGCCAGCGAAATAGACAAGTCGAACGGGATCAGGAACTGCTTCAGATGGGCATGGCTCGAGAGCAGCGTCATCTTACAACTCCGAACACAGTCCGTAACCACCTGCCTGACGGAACATATCTGTAAATTAGATGTCCCAGGGAAGGTTTTGTGCATTCTTTGTCAAGATGTGATAAGCTATGGAGGTTGTGGCGCTTCAAACATTAAGGAGCACATCAAAACAACAAAACCAAAGGTACGTTTTTACTTTTACAAGCATGTGTGTAACATGATGTTACATGTTAGCTAATGTTAGGCTATTTTCATGATATCGTTAAAGAATAAATCTTCAATGATAGATAGATAGATAGATAGATAGATAGATAGATAGATAGATAGATAGATAGATAGATAGATAGATAGATAGATCATTTTGAATCGATATTATTCAGCCAGTCTGAGAAAACAGATTTAGATACTAAAATATATATAGATGTGAAGAAGAAATACCATTTACCGTATTTTTTGGACTATAAGTCGCGGATTTTTACCATAGTTTTCGACTTATACTCAGGAGCGACGTATACCGTATTTGCCGGTGTATTAGTCGACCTTTTTCGATCCAAAATCGACCGAAAAAATCGACCTCGGCTTATACACCGAGTCATAAAATTTAACTTCGTATTCATCGCTTCAAATGTGATGGTAACCAAGGCCGTTTCTCATGCATCTCATTGTGCGTGGGTGTGCGTCCGTCAGGCTCATCAAACAGCGAGAAACTGAATAATTATAAAGCGTTCGTCGCATTAACACGCATCTTCAGCAACAATTTCAAATATTCTCACCTCAATAACGGACATCGAAAGCCAGGCAGCGATGATGACTGCTAGGGGGAAGTACTGGGTATTGAGCGAATGTGCGAGTCATCGCGCGTCAAGCAACGACAATAACTACCGGTACGTAAACATTCAATCGCCATGTCTAAATGAATGTCGTTGGCACTTAGAAAATATTCGCCAAACTTGGCCAGACTTCCAGGGGAAGAGGCCGAATTTTCACTTGTTCTGGCCGACCGGAGGAACCAGCCGAGGCGGACACTTTATGGCGGTTGAGTCGTTGGCACTTAGAAAATATTCGCCAAACTTGGCCGGACTTCCAGGGGAAGAGGCCGAATTTTCACTTGTGGTGGCCGACACGGGGAACCAGCCGAGGCGGACACTTTACGGCGGTTGAGTCGTTGGCACTTAGAAAATATTCGCCGAACTTGGCCAGACTTCCAGGGGAAGAGGCCGAATTTTCACTTGTGGTGGCCGACATGGGGAACCAGCCGAGGCGGACACTTTACGGCGGTTGAGTCGTTGGCACTTAGAAAATATTCGCCAAACTTGGCCAGATTTCCAGGGGAAGAGGCCAAATTTTCACTTGTTCTGGCCGACATGAGGAACCAGCCGGGGCGGACTCTTTATGGCGCAAGTGCCGTTGGCACTTAGAAAATATTCGCCAAACGCTCTCAGGATAGAGAAGACCAAGAAGATGCCCTTTATGACGACAAACTAAACGAAAACGAATGGAACGAGCTTTTCGGAAATAGCGACGATAAAGACGAATTTTGAACTCTATGTACCGGCAATCACTTTATAATTATAATTTGTAGTTTCTTAACTAAAAATAAACCAGTTTCTAAGAGTGTTCATTGTTGTTAGTCTCTCTCGGCGCGTAATATCACAGGGTCATGAAGTAAATAATATTTAAAATGGCGTATAGATCGCTCGCTACAAACTCGCGAATTTGAACACATTTCGTCAATAAATTTCGCATATTTCTGATTGAATTTTGAAGTTTAATATAATGCAACAATTCAGCTCGACTTATACAAAGGATATATCATAAAATCGTAAATTTCCGTCGAATTTTAGGGGGTCGACTTATACACCGAGTCGACTTATACACCGGCAACTACGGTATGTGAAATTATTCACAAATTTTCAAAATTCAAAAATCTGTGATGTCGTGAATCTGCGATAAACGAACCGCAATGTAGCAAGGGATTACTGTAGTTTAAACTGCAACTGACATCAGCGGCGCATACGATTCGATCACGGGATTTAATCACTTGGAGTGACAGAGATTGTTTGATAAAATTGTTGTTTATAATTATATGGGCCTGTGAAATAATTTGAACTGCAACCACCATCAGCGGCGCGGCGCACACCCGGCATTGTTGACATAAAGGACGATCGATGGATTTAATGATTTGGAGTGACACAGATGGCTTGATAATATTGTTGCTTATATAATAGTTATTTGATATATAGTTTATATATCGTTATATGGGTCTTTGGAATAATTTGAACTGCAGCCGACGTCAGCGACGCGGCGCACACATTGTTGACATAAAGGACGATCGATGGATTTAATGATTTGGGGTGACACAGATGATTTGATAAAGGTGTTATTTATGTTATAGTTATTTGGATAACTGTCAGTATTACGTCAGGCCCGTTCTCAGCTCTTCGTTTGTGTTTATGTCACGTTAGCATACCGTATCGTTTAGCCCAGTGGTTCTTAACCTGGGTTCGATTGAACCCTAGGGGTTCGGTGAGTCGGTCTCAGGGGTTCGACAGAGCCCCCACTGAGGAGGTCCGAACAAACCTGTTTTATCGTGTAGCTTCTGATTAGCCAGTATGTAATTTGTTTGTGTTTGTTTTTTTCTTTGAACAAGGTGATGTTCATACACATCATTTTGTGCATTAGTAAAAAACATTTATGTCTTGAATTTAAAAAAAATAATTTTTCACTAAGAATTATGGTGTATGTTTATTTAAATGAAATGTAATGCTTCTTATATTTATTTACAGGCAATGGTTATTGGTGTAGTTGCACAAAATAATCTCCCTCTGTCCATGGCACCTGTAATTAGGGATGGGAATCTTCACCATCAAAGCGTTACGATACACATCTCGATATACTGCCAACGATTCGATGCATTCACGATTAATGGAATTGCCAATGATAAGATGTGTCAAACGCACCTCTTCCAATAAGGTGCCCCCGGCTTCCCGGTAACGGGTTTGTCTTAGCCGGGTTCGGAGATTCGTTCGTAATCTAACCACCCGAGTTAAATTAACTCCACCGGAGTCAACCTAAT
Source organism: Syngnathus scovelli (assembly GCF_024217435.2). Lineage (NCBI taxonomy): Eukaryota > Metazoa > Chordata > Actinopteri > Syngnathiformes > Syngnathidae > Syngnathus > Syngnathus scovelli. The sequence continues at coordinate 16,028,546 of NC_090857.1, forward strand.
TTCTGTACGACGCCAATCCCTCTCAAGTCACCCGAAGCTCGAGCCGAGTAACTCAATTCGAGGCAAGACTTCGAAGTGACCGCATCGTATTGATGGCTCCCCGCTAATGTTTGAAGTTCTTATTATGTTACGGATATTTTTAGATGTCTTTGTTAAGACCTCAGGGATTCGTTTGTATAGCGCACCCAAGCACTAGTTTTGCCGAAGTAAATGTTGATATGGGTCCGTTCCACTTGGTCGCTCATGCAGCGAGCCGACCAACTTCTTTATTCGAAAGAGAATCGAATTAATAAAAGTGTGACAATAATAGCATTTAAGAAGAAAATTAATGCACTTTATATTATTAATTCTAACTTCTTATACGTAGATCTAGCACTTAACCGTCGGAGTGCTTCACCCCACTTGATTGCTTTAAAAAGAGTAACAACTTTCTTAAACCGAATAAAAATGTCGTGCTCTATTTAGATTTGCCCAGTAATTAATTTGGAAGGCAAGTCTATTTTTCGATCGTGTCCCGTTTAACTTTTGACGCGGCCCAACGAATTTAGGAACTGGGCCGCGCCCGACGGACAATCGAAATACTTTTATCCTCCACCAACTCTAATAATCTATTTTAACCATCGTTGTTATTTTATTTAGAAGAAGTAAATTTTCAAACGAATTCACTTTTAACGAAATTCACTCTTCCCTTAAATATCTACGAAAGTTATTTAATTCTCTAACTTGTTCGGAGTTACTTTTTACGCGGCCCGTCAAAAGGGGAAACGGGCCTGCGCCCTTCAAATATTTAAATTACTTTCCGTTCTACACCAAACCAATAATCCGATTTAAACACTTCCGTTAATTTATTCAGACGAAACAAACTTTCGAACGGATCGAAATTCACTCGTGGCTCAAATAACCGCGGAAGTTATTCAATTCTCTAAAGTTGTCTGACGTTACTTTTATTTATTACGGTCCTATGTTATACCATAATAACCCCCCACACATTAATCAAATCGTCAAATCGACCCCAGACCATCGGTTGCATATTCAGTACAAATCCGCGCACAACGAAGTAAGTAATATATAAAACACATTTATAGAAGAAACATGGAATAGAATTACAAATCTCAATTAGTCCAGAAACCGAAAAATTTCACTCACTGGTACCCGTGTTAATAAAATCATTCAATCCCAGAACAATTCGATTGCAAAACACAGTTCATGAAAGAGGGAAAAGGTAGATACCGGCTGCGTGCTATTTTTGGTGGAAGCAAAGTCGAGTGATCAGTTCGATCTTACTTCTAAAATCCAACTTAGAGAAACAGGCTGGCCTCGAGGGAGCCGGCAGCCCGATGACTATTCCCCGCTCTCGCTAAAATGCATAAAAGTAGTTTTCCCTCACCTATTTCTCCTGTAAAGTTGTCCAGTCCAATTTTTTGGAGTAAACCCAAGTTAATTTCAGACCAGCGATCCTGCGTCTCACACAAAGATCTCGGGACTCTGGAAAAAATCTTGAAACTCCTTCGGGCTCCTTCACGTATGAGCGCTCTTTGGGGGGAAAAAGCCCTGAAGCTGCCCCTGCAGGACTTTTTATAGACTTCTCTGTCCCCCCCCCCCCTTTCTTTCTTCTATACCTTCCCTATAGGGTATGAGTGCCCAGTTTTTTTCCCACGCTTGGACATCTGTCGCTTTCAGCAGCTGTTTCCGCCCTGACCACGCATTACTTTCCACCAAATGCACAGCTAGCCCCTGGTAAAACCTTTCACTTCCCCTTTCCTTCTCTTCCTGTTCCATGAAAATAACTTTTTAAAGTTACGCTTCAATTAACTCTGAAATAAAAATCAAACCTTTGACCTATTTCTCCAAACAATTTATGTCACGCCACTATTCTCATAGTGACGGGTCTCTTGATCGAATTGACAAATAATATTGCTTTAAGCGGTTACAGAATACATTTTTAGCCAAGCAAAGAAATCAAAAAATAAAAATCACATTTGTGCTTCTCCAACCAATTTATGTCACGCCACTATTCTCATAGTGGCGGGTCTCTTGATTGAATTGACTAATAATATTGCTTTAAGCGGTTACAGAATACATTTTTAGCCAAGCAAAGAAATCAAAAAATAAAAATCACATTTGTGCTTCTCCAAACAATTTATGTCACGCCACTATTCTCATAGTGAGGGTCTCTTGATCGAATTGACTAATAATATTGCTTTAAGTGGTTACAGAATACATTTTTAGCCAAGCAAAGAAATCAAAAAATAAAAATCACATTTGTGCGTCCATGCGCGACTCACACTCTGACACCGTGTTCCTGTTTTATTTCTATTTTAACTTGCTTAGCTTATTCTGGCCCCTTTTTTGGTCTCATGTTTTGGTCTGGCGCCATCTTTTGGACAAATTTGGAATTTCAGCCCATCAGTGAGGACCTCTCCTGGTCCGCAAACACCTCGTCACTGGCAAAGAAAGCTCAGCGCCGCCTGTACTTCCTGCGGAAGCTCAGGCGTGCATGTGCTCCTCAGGCAGTCCTGTCTACATTCTACCGTGGCACCATTGAGAGCGTCCTCACCAGTTGCATCGCTGTCTGGGGTGGTAACTGCACTGAACAGAACTTGAAGGCCCTGCAGCGCATAGTGAATACGGCTGGTAAGATTATTGGTGCTTCGCTCCCCTCCCTGAAGGACATTTACACCTCCCATCTCGCCCGCAAGGCAACCTCGATTGCCAGAGATGTGAGTCACCCGGCTCACTCTTTGTTTGAACTTCTGCCCTCTGGGAAGAGGTACAGGAGCCTGCGCTCCCGCACCACCAGACTCTCCAACAGCTTCTTTCTCCAGGCTGTTAGGGCCCTGAACTCGCTACCCCCTTCTGCGTAGCGTGCGGCACTGTTGCGCTACTTTCGGGAATGTCTGCTGTACGCGCACTTGCTCCTTTTTTTCTGCTCCTCTTATTTATTTATTTATTGTTGTGTTATTTATTCATTATTTATTCAGCACGCTTTTGTTATACTTGTTTACTTGTTTGTCTGTTGTGAGCCGTGTCTTGTCATCGTGGGATAGGGGGGAACGAAATTTCGGTTTCTTTGTGTGTCTTTGGCATGTGGAGAAATTGACAATAAAGCTGACTTTGACTTTGATCTCTTCCCCCCAGGTCTCCACCCACTTCAAGGACAGCAAGGACGCACGTAGCCTTTGGCGGGGCATTCAGACCATCACGGACTACAAGCCCGCGCCGAGGAGCTGTGAGGGCGACGTCCGTCTGCTGAACGATCTGAACCGCTTCTTTGCTCGCTTCGACGCCCAGAACAGCACTTGCCCACTGAAGTCCACTCCCCCCCCACACGAGCAGCCCCTGCGCCTCTCTGCCGACGGTGTGAGGAGGGCGCTTGCCGCTATTGACACCCGTAAGGCGGCGGGCCCTGACAACATCCCGGGTCGAGCGCTGAAGGACTGTGCTGGGGAGCTGTCGGGTGTCTTCACGGACATCTTTAACGTTTCCCTGCAGCAGGCCATCGTCCCCTCGTGTTTCAAGGCTGCCACCATCGTTCCTGTGCCAAAGAAACCTGCACCGTCCTGCTTCAATGACTACCGCCCTGTAGCACTGACGCCCATCATCATGAAGTGCTTTGAGCGGCTGGTCATGGAGCACATCAAGTCCGTTCTCCCCCCCACCATTGACCCTTTCCAGTTTGCGTACCGTGCCAAGCGGTCCTCTGAGGATGCCATCTGCTCTGCCCTCCACTCGGCCCTCACCCACCTGGAGAGAAAGGACTCATATGTGAGGTTGCTGTTTGTGGACTTCAGCTCTGCCTTCAACACCATTGTGCCGCAGCGACTCATCTGCAAACTCGACGAGCTGGGCCTCAGTACCTCCCTCTGCAACTGGATACTGGACTTCCTCTGTCAGAGGCCTCAGGTGGTGCGTGTTGGCGACAAAATCTCCGCCAGCATCACGCTGAGCACGGGAGCCCCCCAGGGCTGCGTGCTCAGTCCATTGCTCTTCACCCTGCTGACGCATGACTGCACTGCGACCTACAGCGACAACCGCATAGTGAAGTTTGCTGACGACACGACTCTGGTGGGTCTCATCACGAAGGGCGACGAGACTCGGTACAGGTCGGAAGTTGACCTTCTGACCACGTGGTGCAGGGACAACAACCTCCTGCTGAACGTCAATAAGACCAAGGAAATGATTGTTGACTTCCGGAAGGGTCACTCAACACACCTGCCGCTGATCATCGACGGTGCTGTGGTGGAGAGGGTGAGCTGCACCAAGTTCCTGGGGGTGCACATCAGTGAGGACCTCTCCTGGTCCGAAAACACCTCGTCACTGGCAAAGAAAGCTCAGCGCCGCTTGTACTTCCTGCGGAAGCTCAGGCGTGCATGTGCTCCTCAGGCAGTCCTGTCTACATTTTACCGTGGCACCATTGAGAGCGTCCTCACCAGTTGCATCGCTGTCTGGGGTGGTAACTGCACTGAACAGAACTTGAAGGCCCTGCAGCGCATAGTGAATACGGCTGGTAAGATTATTGGTGCTTCGCTACCCTCCCTGAAGGACATTTACACCTCCCATGTCGCCCGCAAGGCAACCTCGATTGCCAGAGATGTGAGTCACCCGGCTCACTCTTTGTTTGACCTTCTGCCCTCTGGGAAGAGGTACAGGAGCCTGCGCTCCCGCACCACCAGACTCACCATCAGCTTCTTTCTCCAGGCTGTTAGGGCCCTGAACTCGCTACCCCCTTCTGCGTAGCGTGCGGCACTGTTGCGCTATTTTCGGGAGTGTCTGCTGTACGCGCACTTGCTCCTTTTTTTTCTGCTCCTCCTATTTCTTTATTTATTTATTTATTTATTGTTGTGTTATTTATTCATTATTTATTCAGCACGCTTTTGTTATACTTGTTTACTTGTTTGTCTGTTGTGAGCCATGTCTTGTCACCGTGGGATAGGGGGGAACAAAATTTCGGTTTCTTTGTGTGTCTTTGGCATGTGGAGAAATTGACAATAAAGCTGACTTTGACTTTGACTTTGACATGACAGATGCGATACGATTCTCTCATCTCCTGCGATACGGTGCGATACAGTACGATTTAATTTCAAAACAATGCGATCCAGTGCGATACGTTACGATGCAACTGCATCTTACAGGTCGTATCGATTTTCCGATGCATATCGGTGAATTTTCCCAACCCTAGTACAGTGTGTATACTAAGGGATGGGAATCTTCACCATCAAAGCGATACGATACACATCTCGATACACTGCCAACGATTCGATGCATTCACGATTCATGGAATTGCCAATGATAAGATGCGATACGATTCTCCCATCTCCTGCGATACGGTGCGATACAGAACGATTTAATTTTAAAACAATGCGATCCAGTCCGATACGATACGATACGATGCAACTGCATCTTACAGGTCGTATCGATTTTCCAATGCATATCGGTGAATCTTCCCAACCCTACCTGTAATGATTGATCTTGCCAAGGAACTTGCCCGCGACAAGAAGGCATTAGACAATTTGATTATGGATCGGACAACTGCATTCTATCGTATGAAGAACGGTCTTGCAAAAACACTGCTCTATAGAACACTTGAGAACATCCGGAACTGCCATTTTTCTCTCAACATTGATGAGCGCACCAGCAACAACAACAAGAGGGAGCTTGGTATTCTGGTGAATTATTTCTCAAAATTGGATGAAAAGGTGGTGGTGGTGTGGATCAAAGAGTGGGCTGGAGACCCGGATCCGCAGTAATCAAGCACACCATCTTCTGGATGTAGATGGCGACATTTGTCATCATGTACACAATGCATGTAAACAGTTTTGTTCAGTATTTGAACACTGGGCAGAAGGCCTGTTTACTGATCTCTACAACGACTCAAAGTGGTCTCCAGATCATAGAGAAGACATGTCAGAGATATGCGAGCTTCTCCATATCAAATACACAGTGCCAGAACGCTTCGTGAATCACCGCTGGCTTTCTGCATATGATCTGTCTGTCGGCACTTTGAAGATCTAGGATGCTTTGCTGGTGTTTTATTATGCCTTTGTGTCTTCTGACCTGAGGCATGTGTATCATGGCATAGTGCTGGAGATTTATAGAAGAATGAATGTCAGTATCAGTAGCAGACAGAGAATTAAAGAAATCACAGAATCCCTGTCAAGGAAGAAGCTGACGGACGGTGGCAAAGCCAGGAAAGCCCACATCTTTGACAAAGTCCTCTTCAAAGCCAAGCAAAGTCGTCTCATGATTCAGTTTTGTCAGTCTGCTGTGCCAATCTTGAAAAGATATGTCTGTCTTTTCCAGAGCACAGAACCACTAATCCATATCGTCCATGACAAGCTTGAAGAGTTATTCCGTGATTTTTTGGCATGCTACGTAAAGCCTGAAAGGATTCCGGCATCCTCCCGTGAGCTGAAAACCATGGATTTAGAAGATGCAGAGATTTTCTTACGAGAGAAGGACATCTTCACAGGCGCAGCTGTTCAAGCCATCATTAAAGACAGCAGAAAGGATGACTCTACAGCTCTGCACTTTATGAGGAAAGCCACCAGGGCATTCCAGGTATGCGGGAAGTACCTGCAAAAGAAGATGCCATTGAGCTTCTAAGATCCATTTCGTGCATCCTGCAGCTAGAGGGCATGCTGTGACATCCCGAGGTCTGAAGCAGCTCCAGGAAATGGTTGCAGTTTTGAATGAGGAAGAAAAGGAGAGGTTTTCTTCACACTTTCAACAGATGCAGTCAGATATCAACTGTTAAGGTTTTCCAGGTTATCTTTATCGTAGGATTATGTTGGAATGTAGACTATAATGATTAACCAATCTTGTCTTGCTCTCACAACGCAGTAAAATAAAGTGGTTGCTTCCTCTGCTTGATTGACCAGCTGCAGAGGAAGCAATCAAAGTTGTTCTGTTTCCCACAACATCGTAAAACACCCCCTGCTCTGATCTTACCAGAGGCCGGGGGTTCACCAAACCTGTCAACTCTCAACCCCCACTCTGTTTCTCTTAATAAATATGCCATTGCAGGGTGGAGAGTTCAGACCTCCATTCGATCATCGCTGCACACACAGCGACGAATGGACTCTCCACCTGCAGGTGTCTAAAAGGACTTGCTTGTCTCCCGTGTGGTTCTTGCAAAATAAGTTGGAGTGAGCAAATCTCTAACATCAACCTTCGTTTGTACAACAGTAAAGAGATGAAGGTGGATGAATGGTGGGCTAAGGTTGCTGTTTTTGACAAGTATGATGCTGTCTGCAAATTGGTGTTTTTCGTTTTGAGCATCTTTCATGGACCGCAGGTTGAATCATCTTTTAATACTATCGATGACATCATGGACATTAGATCATGTCGTATGACTATAGAGACTTGTAGTGCCATTCAAACAGTGAAGTACCATGTGAAAACCTCTGCTGTCACTTATTTCAAGAGAAAAGATATCCAGCATGATGTTGTGGACAAGAAACTGTGTGTTAATTTGCGACAATGTGCCAGTGAGTACAAAAAAGACCTTAAAAGACACAGTTAAGAATATCACATCAAGGAGAATGCATAGTTTGACTACAAATACTACCACGCAGGACAAATCTACCAAAGGACACACATTGGTGCAATCTACATCAGTCCCCTCGATCTCAACAACTGCAAATCCTCATACAGGAACATATTCGTCCATCTCTGAAGCAGCAAATACATCAGGCCCAGTGCATCAACCACCACTAACTATCTCCAGGCCGTCAGACACCCGGTCCTCCACTACTAGAGCACCACAACCCAGCACTTCAACTCCACAAGTAGACACTAATGTTCCCAATTCACAGCGTAAGCGTGAAGCCAGACTGAATGTGCTGGAAATGTTGACGAAGAAAAGAAAGAAAAATAACTGAACATTATGACTGCACAGCAGCATGTACATATTGATGTAAATATTTTTATATAAACTTTTGAATAAAACACACAGATTAACTCTCATTGTATTATAAGAAAGACTGGATAAAGGCGCTCACAACAATCTGTAGCAAGGTACTTCAGTGTTTATATATTTGTCATATGTTTTGATTTATATGCTTACCATGTCTTTAAAATTTATCTTTCACAATTCATTTCCAAAAGATAGGCATTATGAGTGTTCTTTGATAACAAGATATGTGGTTGTAGATATACTATGTTGCAAAAAATTAACAGTTTTCATCAAAAGGAAAAACTCCAGAATTGATTGTGCCATTTTGATGTATTATATTCACCTTGGTAGCCCACCAAGCAGGAATATTTGTTTAACAAAACTGTTGAAATTGAGAGATGAAATTAATGCTTTTGGGGTTGCTTTACGGCCAAAATCCGGGACTTTCCAGGGAGCTTTGCCCCTAGGCCCCCTCCCCGGCGTTGCCCCTGGCCCCCTGCTGCCCCCAATGGGGGGCCTGTGGGCCCTGTGGCCCCCAATAGGGGCCTGTGGCCCCTGGCCCCCTGCAGCCCGTGATGGGGGTACAGCTCTTTCAACATCCAGCTGATAAAGTCCATCAGCTCTCTGAGCTTCGAGTCCAAAAAGAGTGCCATTTTTTCCACGTAGTATGTAGTAGCAAGACTTCTAGAAACTGCACTATATTTCCTTTTTTAGTAGCAGCTCCCACTGAGTACCGATTTCCAGCGAGCTTTGGAACATAGAGAACATTATGAATCTTGACATGTTTTGCATCACTTATTGCGAAGATAATTTTTAAATTATGTAGTAGTAGTTAAGACTACTATTCCAAGCATGCTTAGGGATTCCCGTAAGGCACAATTGTCAAACTCAAGGCCCGGGGGCCAGATACGGCCCGCCACATCATTTTATTTAGCCCGCGAAGACAAATTGTGCATCAAATTCGTGTGTCATTACTAGAATTGCAAATTGTCTTCACTTTTAATATCTTTTTTTAAAATATTTGACCAGTTTTCACTCGTCTGATTTGAAAACGAGTTATTTGTCAGTTTGTTTTGTAGCTTTTACTGTATATAATATGACTTACATTCATTTGGATTGACAGTCATAATGGCCCTCCGAAAGAAGCTATGACTACAATGCGGCCCGCGAAAATAATGAGTTTGACACCCCTGCCGTAGGCATTGCATGTAATGTGGGCACAAGGTTTGGAAGTAAACAGAACTCGAAGCAACACGTCAGTGTCCAGTGTCATCATTATACATGGTGTCAGAAGTGGCGAACTGTAGGTCTCCGCGGTAGTTTGAGCAAAAATGTTAGCTGACGAAACGTTTTAGTGCAGTTTGAACCGAAATTGACCGCTACGAAGACAACGACAGAGCCCCGAGCGGAGTGCTAGCTTGTTAGCACCAGCACACAGGCAAGTTAGGCGAGCAACGGTGCACCTGAGGTCCCGCCCGTGAAAGAGAGAGAGAGAATCGAGAAAGATGGCGACAGCTGTGCAACTGACACCCCTAGACCCATTTGACTTTTCAAGCCCGGTAGAATGGCCGCGGTGGATCCACAGATTCGAGAGGTTCGGCATCGCAACGGCTCTCGACAATAAGGAGGAAGAATACCAGGTGAATTCACTCCTGTATGCAATGGCAGATGCAGCGGATCTCACAGTTTTGCCATTAGCTGAGGCTGATAAAAAGAATTATGCGACTGTTAAAGCAGCATTTGAGCAGCACTACGTCGGAGAGCACACACTAGTCCTCTGGCCGATGTTTTTCGCCTCTGCTGCGGAAAAAGCGCTATGGCGACTCGGATTGTGTCCGTCTGAACCACTGCGCCCCTTTTTCAGAACTCAACATTCTCCACAGAATAACATTCAACCGCTCATTTTTGTCGAGACGTATTAAAAACAGGGCCGGCGCGACGATGTGATCAAACTCCGCACCATAGGCGGGAAGGAGACCTGAACCGTGGATGACCTCTCCAGGCTGACCAAAAACGAGACTCTCCGCGTGAAAATGCAGGACATCTTCAATGTGAGCCCGCAGCAACAGCGCCTCTTCTCCTGGGGCAAGCAGATGGAAGATGGCCAGACAATATTTGATTATAATATCCAGCCACAAAATGCACAATAAAGTGAAAAAAAAACATATATAAGTCGCACCGGAGTATAAGTCGCACTTTTGGGACAAATTGATTTGTCAAAATCCAACACCAAGAACAGACCAGCAACAACAGGCTAAACGATACGGTATGCTAACATGACATATACACAAACGAGGAGCTGAGAACGGGCCTGACTGTAAGGGAGCAGACAGTACAGCCAAGTGCGTAGCGACAGAGACTTTATTGTGGGGAAAGGTGGGAGTAGCCGGCGCCGGAGCGGCGCTCTGGCTGGGGCGGACAGGCACCTCTGCGGAAATATCCGAACGGGTAAGCGAGTCAGGCTTACAGGGGGCTGAGCAAAGCAGCATCACGGGACAGGCTGACACGAGGGCCTGCGCTGGCAGCGCTGATATAGCGCCGTTAATGAGCCGTGGCAGGTGGTAGCGATTCCGCTGACAAGAAGGGCGTGGTCGTGCCGCAGGTGACGCCAGCACGTGACACTGACGTAACATTCAGCGTTATTCAAATAACTATTACATAAATAACACGTTTATCAAACCATCTGTGTCACTCCAATTCATTAAATCCATCGATCGTCCTTTATGTAAACAATGCCGCATATGCCCCGCGCCGCTGATGTCGGACTCGTCGTGAGTTGCATTTCTAATTATTCCACAGACCCATATAACAATATATAAAGTATGTATCAAATAACTATCATATTACAACAGTATTATCAAACCATCGGTGTCACTCCAAATCATTAAATCCATCGATCAAATTCCTCATCCTTTATGTCAACAACGCCACGCGTGCGCCGCACAAATCTAGTGTATAACTATATTCTAGCATTAACAAAGTACCAGGAAAGACGTGGGTTTGGTAAACGACTCTTTATTTAACAAAACAAGAGTTCAACAAGCCAACAACTACTGAACTGTAGCAGGAGCGACTTATGTTTTTGTTTCACAAATTTTTATTTGATCATTAACACATCACTTACTTACAGGTATAGTTGACCACTTCACATGTTATTTTTAGTATAGTTGATCACTTCACATGCTTTTATATCTTTATCTTGAACATATTCAAAACATAAAAAATAAAGAAAAAAATCAAATAAAGCAATTAACACTTTAAAGCGCCATATCCAAGTCCACTGTCTGCTGTATGCACACTTGCTCCATTTTTGCTCCTCTTACATTTATTATGTTATTTGTTTATTTATTATTTATTCATCACTCTTATTTATTCATTGTTTGTGCCTTCTTGGTTTTTTTTGTGTTGTTTACTTGTATGCATATTGTGTACTATGTCTTGTCACCGTGGGATAGTGGAAACATAATTTTGATCTCTTTGTGTGTCTTGGCATATGAAAAAATCGACAATAAAGCAGACTTTGACTGATGAAACAACCAAATAAACAAAACAAAAAAAATACATCTGAAAAATATATATTTTCAGACGAAACTGGATGAGGCCGCTCTAAATGGGAAGGGCTTAAGAAAAATGGCACCAAAAAGAAACTCATATTTTGCAGGTAACAAACTTCAAGTTGTAAAATATGCAGCCGAAAACAGTAATCGAGCAACAGAAAGAAAGTTTGGAGAACCGTGATGTACCAAAGCATACTGTAATTTGAATTTCAAGTGACGTCAGTGGCATGGCGGTTGTTTACATAAAGGACAAACGTACCCACGTACGTACTACCGGCATCATTAGCGGCTTTGTTTCAAAGTGACACGGAAGACGCAGAGATTGAAGGATTTAAGGATTTGGAGTGACATAAAAGGCTTGAAAAACTATTATGGCTTTTACGGACGCCCGGTCCAGCTCTACTGAGCTCTCGTTCACCTCCGTGGATCGAAGTCGGGGGCCGGCGCTCGGCCGGGTAGCTGTCCGCGGACGGTGCATGGGGCTCGGACTTGGCTTTTACGCACACCCGGTCCTATTGTATGGAGCTCTCTTCCACACGCTTGGAATTTTGTTTTGTTAAATAAAGAGCCGTTTACCAAACCCACGTCTTTCCTTGTACTTTATTAACGCTACAATATAGTTATACAGTAGATCTGTGAAATAACGATGAGGCTGACGTCAGGACGCACGCGCGGCGTTGTTGACAAAGGACGAGGAATTTGATCGATGGATTTAATCATTTAAAGTGCACAGATGGTTTTTATAATATTGCTTATATAATAGTTATTTGAAATATAATTTATATATCGTTATAAGGGCCTGTGGAATATTTTGAATTGCAAGCGCCGTCAGCCGCGCGCACCCGTTGTTGACAAAGAACGATCGATGGATTTAATGAATTGGAGCGACACCGATGGTTTTATAAACGTGTTATTTATGTAATAGTTCTCTATAATAACTCTATATGTTACGTCAGGCCCATTCTCAGCTCTTCGTTTGTGTTTGTCACGTTAGCATACCTATCGTTTAGCCTGTTGTTGCTATCGTATCGAACGATCGATAGATTTTATGAATTGGAGTGACACAGATGGTTTTATAAACATGTTATTTATGTAATAGTTGTCTTTAATAACTCTATATGTTACGTCAGCCCCGTTCTCAGCTCTTTGTTTGTGTTTGTCACATTAGCATACCTATCTTTTAGCCTGTTGTTGCTATCGTTTAGCCTGTTGTTGCTCGTTCATGACTGTTCTTGGTGTGGGATTTTGTCGAATAAATTGCCCCCCAAAATGTGACTTACACTCTGAAGCGACTTATATATGTTTTTTTTCACTTTTTGGGACATTTTGTGGCTGGTGCGACTTATACTCCGGAGCGACTTATAGTCCGAAAATTACGGTACAAGTTGCTACACGAAATAAAATATATCAAATAACTATAACATAAATACATTTTTCAAACCTTGTCTCACTCCAAATCATTAAATCCTTCAAACGTGGGTCCCTTCGTCATCTTCGTCATCCTGTGATCGAATCCTTTGTCCTTTATGTAAACAACCGCCGTGCCGCTGGTGGGCGAACAAGGGTGGCTGGTACCCGAAGACGCAGTGGAAAGGCGAAAGTCCCGTGGCCGAGCTGGGAAGGGAATTGTGAGCATACTCTACCCAGGGAAGCTGTTGAACCCACCCGCGCTGGTCCCCGGCGGCCATGCATCGGAGAGCCCTGCCCAGTTCCTGGTTCAGGCACTCCGCTTGACCGTTGGACTGAGGGTGAAACCCCGAGGAGAGGCTGGCCGTGGCGCCGAGGAGTCGGCAGAACTCCATCCAGAAGGTGGACGCGAATTGAGGTCCTCGGTCTGACACGATGTCTTGTGGAAGACCGTGGTGACGAAACACCTCCCGCACCATGATGGACGCCGTCTGCTTCGCAGATGGGAGCTTAGGCAGAGGGATGAAATGCGTCATCTTGCTAAAACGGTCTACCACCGTGAGGACCACCGTGTTTCCCTCTGAGGGGGGGGGAGGCCTGTGACAAAGTCAATTGACAGGTGGGACCAGGGACGCTGGGGAACCGGCAAGGGTGGAAGCAGCCCGGCCGGAGGACGAGTAGACGTCTTGTAGCGGTTACAGATTGAGCAGGCTCTGACGTAATCGCTGGTGTCCACTTGCCAGGTGGGCCACCAGAAACGCTGTGCCACCACGTACCTCGTGCGTGCAGCGCCGGGATGACAGGCCAGGCGTGAGTCGTGCGCCCATTGCAGCACGGCCGATCGCAGGCCTTCAGGGACGAACAGGCGACCCTCCGGGCAGTTGCTGGGGCCGGGTTGATCGCGTGATGCGGCTTCCACTTGGCGTTCGATCTCCCATGTGAGAGCCGCCACCCGAACCGAGCTCGGGAGGATAGTGGGAGGCGGACCCTGTCCCTCCTCCCCACCAGGAAACAAACGCGACAGGGCGTCCGCCTTCGCGTTACGGGAACCCGGTCTGTAGGAAAGAGAGAACTCAAACCGGTCAAAGAACAGAGCCCACCGTGCTTGTCTCGCGTTCAGTCTCTTGGCCGATCTCAGATACTCCAAGTTGCGGTGGTCGGTCCAGACAATGAACGGAGTGGTGGCGCCCTCCAGCCAATGTCGCCACTCCTCCAAAGCCAACTTGACGGCGAGGAGCTCCCGATTACCGATGTCATAGTTCCTTTCTGAGGCTGACAAACGGCGAGAAAAGAAGGCGCACGGATGGAGACGATCGTCTTGGCGGCTACGTTGAGACAACACCGCGCCGACACCCACGTCCGAGGCGTCCACTTCGACCACGAACTGTCTGTCGGGATCGGGAACTCTCAGGATGGGAGCGGATGTGAACCTCCTCTTAAGCTCCTGAAATGCCTGTTCCGCCCGTTCTGTCCATTTGTATGGGGAGGCGGGGCTGGTAAGGGCGGTGAGTGGCGCGGCCACCGTGCTGTATCCATGGATAAAACGTCGATAAAAGTTCGCGAAACCTAAGAATTGTTGCAGCCGCTTGCGTGTCTCGGGAACAGGCCATGACGTGACCGCCTCCACCTTCCCAGGGTCCATTTCGATGGATCCCTCACGCACCACGTAGCCGAGGAATTTGACAGAGGAGGCGTGGAACTCGCACTTCTCTGCCTTCACGTAGAGCGAATTCTCTAGGAGGCGTCGCAGCACCGCCCGAACATGCTTGATGTGCTCAGGAAGCGAGCGGGAGAAGATGAGGATGTCGTCCAAATAAACGAACACAAATTTGTCCAGCATGTCTCGTAACACGTCGTTTATCAGGGACTGGAAAACTGCTGGGGCGTTGGTGAGCCCAAACGGAACCACCAAGTACTCGTAGTGTCCGCTCGGGGTGTTGAAAGCCGTCTTCCACTCGTGTCCCTCCCGGATGCGGATCAGGTGGTAGGCGTTGCGAAGATCCAGCTTTGTGAAGATGGTGGCACCCTGAAGGCTCTCAAAGGCGGAAGAAAGAAGAGGCAGAGGGTATCGGTTCTTTACGGTAATCTCCGTTATTCCCCGGTAGTCGATACACGGGCGGAGCGTGCCCTCCTTCTTCACGAAGAAAAACCCCGCTCCCGCAGGTGAAGAGGACGGCCGTATGATACCGGCTGCCAGGGACTCCCGGATGTATTCCTCCATAGCTCGGCGCTCAGGAGCGGACAGGGAGTAGACGCGTCCCTTGGGAGGGAAGGTGCCGGGCAACAAGTCGATGGCGCAATCGTAGGACCGGTGTGGAGGAAGAGAAGCGGCCCTGGCTTTACTAAAAACCTCCTTGAGTTCGTGATAAACTGCTGGGACATTGGAGATGTCGGGACTGTACCTGGGCGGGGCTCTGCCGAGTGGGCTGGTGGCCGCCATCAGGCACACTCGATGGCAGCGTTCGCTCCACTGCCGTACCACCCCCACCTCCCAGTCCAGCACCGGGTTGTGCGGCCGCAACCAAGGGTGCCCCAGGATGAGCTGCTGTCCTGGGAGGGAAAGAAGAAAAAACTGGATGGTCTTGTGGTGATTGCCGGAGAGCATTACCTTAACCGGTTCCGTCACGAAAGCCACCTCGCCAATCAGACGGCCATCAATGGCACGCGCGGGAATGGACGGGCTCAGCGGGAGGAAGCCGACACCCCACTGACGCGCCAGGCTAATGTCCATGATGTTCCCCTCCACGCCGGAATCCACCAAGGCCGCCACGTTCTGGTCGCCCCCCGCAAGCTGGACACGTGCCTGTAGCGTGAGCGTGCTGGGACTGGGAGAGCCGGTGCTGGTCGAGCTCACGCGGATCCCCCGACGCCGCGTGAGCTCCGGCCTTTTAACGGGCACCCCGCCACCCGATGGCCTCCCCTCCCCACAGTAAAAACACAAGCCCAGCGAGAGCCGTCGACGGTGCTCCTCCGAGGGAACCCGAGCCCCTCCCAGATCCATGGGCTCGGCGGGTGGTGTGGTTGACGGGTCCCCAGCAGACGGAGGAATGTGGCCACGCGGATTCCGCGGGGACCTCCTCTCCCGATCGCGCCGCCGCGTCCGGATCCGCCGGTCTACTCGGGCCGCCAAGTCCATCGCGCCCTTCAGGGTTCGCGGGCGATCGTAAGACACCAGTTCGTCTTTCATATACTCGGCGAGGCCGTTTAGGAATGTGCTAACGAGCGCTGGCGCGTTCCATCCGCTGCTGCCGGCCAACGTCTGGAACTTAAGGGCGTACTCCGCGATCGATCGGCTACCTTGACCCAGCGTCGCCAGTTCCTCGGCGGCGTCTTCGGCGGCGGATCCCAGGTCGAACAGGCAGAGCAATTCCTCTGCGAAGGCGTCGAAGGAATCGCATGCCGGGGCCATCCTTTCATACTCTGCCAAACCCCATAGCCGCGCCTCGCCCGTGAGGTGGGTTAGAACGAACCCGACCTTGGCTGATTCTGACGCAAACGTGACGGGCTGGAGGCTGAACATTATGCGACAGTTGGTCACAAACGCCCTCACGTGCTTGGGATTGCCGTTGAACTTTTTGATGTTGCCGAGGCGGGGCTCCGGGACGTCCACGAGCCTCCTGGCCTCGGCAGACGGGCGGTGCTGGGGTGCCGTGACAGCCGGGGACGCAGCCACCGACAGTCTCTGGAGGGCTTGGGCCATCTCCTGCTGCTGCAGCTGTTGTTGCTGACCAACCTCGATCAGGTTCCGGATGTCGGCGGACAGGCTGCTGATGGCGGTCTCGGCTCGCTCCAGTCGACTCAATGCCGTCTCGTCGTTCGCTGACTGCATAGCGTTGGCCAGTCTGTACTGTTAAGGA
The DNA here is from genome assembly GCF_024217435.2 of Syngnathus scovelli. Classification (NCBI taxonomy): domain Eukaryota; kingdom Metazoa; phylum Chordata; class Actinopteri; order Syngnathiformes; family Syngnathidae; genus Syngnathus; species Syngnathus scovelli. Next base: position 16,045,261 of record NC_090857.1, read on the forward strand.
TCGGACAGTACAGCCAAGTGCGTGACGACGGACTTTATTGGAAGGGGATGATGGGAACAGCCGCCGCTGGAGCGGCGATCGGGCTGGAGAGGACAAACGGTTCTGCGGGGGTTTCGAATAGTCAAGCGAGTCAAGTTTCTCCGGGACTGATGAGCGAAGCAGCATCAAGGGACAGACTGGCACTCGGTTCTGCGCTTGCGGCGCTGATATAGCGCTGTCCATGAACCCGTGGCAGGTGACGGTGATTCCACTGACAGGGGGGGCGTGGTCCCGTCGCAGGTGGCACCAGCACGTGACATAATGCTAATTAAGCCTTATAGCTGTAAAGTAAACCAATTATTATTATAATAATTATTTTAATATATATTATATATAATAATTTTTATTCATTTATTATTCGTATTTTATGTAGTTTTAATTTATTTTTGTAAGTAATAAAGTTAAGTACTGTTAAACGAATAACAATACACAATAAAAACTTGGGAAGCTAACATGATTTTGACAGGTATACTTCAGAACACAGTTACTCAGAAAACATTGATCACAACGTGTCTAGTACGTGTCACTCACTGCATAAGCCTGCTTCGGCTTCACACTGTTAGTTTCTCTTCAGTCATCAGCCGAGGTCGACCTAAGAAGGTATGTATGTGTACTGACTCGTGCTGTATATTTAGTAGTAATACGCTTTTCTCATAATTACAATGTCATGCTATAATCATTAATAACCTCTCAGTGTTCATAGTTTATATAAATGTTTTTGAAAAAATCAAACATGTAAAAGTTTGCAATGTAATGTGGTGTGATATTGTGCATGTAAACTTTACATGCACAATATTACACCATGTATAGACATGTATCACAGACATGCACACTATACTTTTCTTTTGTAGACCTACACCAGTATTTAGATAAACAAAACAAAGTCAATTGTATAAAGTAATATAGTCATAACATACACTTTTATTGTAACTTCAATTTTGCTCTGTTACTCTTTGAAGTTGAGGAGACACTCATTACAGGGAGCTTTGCCTTTTGTCTCCCTCTTGCACATAAAAAATAACAAAATTCTTGTTTTCCAGGTTTATCTTCAGTTTGTCCAAGAAACGAAAGTGGAATGATGACTATGTTCAGTATGGCTTCACGTGTGTTACTGAGAAGGATGGTACACGTCCACAGTGTATCCTATGCAGCACCATGTCCTCCAACGCAAATTTGAAGCCATCAAAGCTCGATGAACATTTTAAGAACAGACATAGTGGCAAGGATGCAGGGAATGATATTGCAACATTTCGAGTCTAAAGAGCTAGGTTTGATCGTGCTGGCACTTTGCTGACACACTGCTGGTGAAAATCCACCAACAGCGAAACCTTTACTACACGCTTCTTATCAAGTTGCATACCTGGTTGCTAAGTCAAAGAAGCCCCATACAATTGCCGAGGAATTGATCAAGTCGTGTGCCCTTGAAATAGCAAAGACTGTTCTGTCAGGAAGCTGCGAGAAAACTGCAACAAGTGCCTTATCAAATGATGTAATCCGTAACCGAATCATCGACATGAGTGATGATATCCTGGAGCAAGTTGATGTTGACATCAAGGCCAGTCCAGTAAAGATTAGCCTACAAGTGGATGAGTCAACAGATGTGTCAAATTGTTGTCAGCTATTGGTGTTAGTCCGGTACGTGAAGAACAATGAAGTGGAAGAAGGTTTTCTCTTCTGTCTGAAGACAACATCGAAAGCCATAGATGATAAAAGAATTCTCCACAAGATACCAACTTCATCTTGACAGGATTGGTTCGATATGCACTGATGGTGCACCAGCCATGCTGGACAATTGTTCAGGGTTTGCTGCATTGATGAGAAAAGAAATTCCTGACCTGAAGATTACCCACTGCTTTCTTCATCGGCAGGCTCTTGCAGCAAAAACATTGACCCCAGACCTGAAAAAGACTTTGGAGATTCGTGTGAAGATTGTGAATATGATTTGTGGTCGTGCTCTAAATCATCGACTGTTTCAGTCATTTTGTGAGGAAGTGGGTCAGGAACACACTGTGCTGTTGTACCATACCGACACGTGGGCGTGTGCTATCTCGTATATTTGAATTGCGAGAAGAAATTCAGCAGTTTCTCCACGGACTGGGACAAGAACTGACTGGATATTTTGACGATTCTGAATTTGTTCAAATGCTTGCCTATTTGGCTGATGTGTTCACAGCACTCAATGAGCTAAATCGCTCACTACAAGGAAGAGGGATGAACATTTTGATTGCAAGTGAGAAGTTGGCGACATTCAAAGACAAAATTGTGTTGTGGATTAGGCGTGTAAAGAAAGGGAACTTGACAAATGTTCCTTCCCTTGAAGAAACAGTCACAGAGGATGCTTCCCTACATCCAGATTTCGTTTCAAAAATTGTTGAGCATCTGCAGATACTGTGCACCTCATTTGATGACTACTTCTCGTGTGGAGAGCTACAACCCTGTGACGACTGGATCCGGCACCCTTTTAAGCAGAATATGGAAGATGTTGATGATGATAGCAACATCAAGGAAGAGCTCATCGAACTGAGAAACAATTGTGGAATCCAAATGGCGTTTGCCGATGGTCACTTGGAGCACTTCTGGGCTTCTCAGTTGGAAACGTATCCTGCACACACATATGTGTGCCTTCTTTCACCGGTCTCCTCATGAGAGACCGGAGCCTTAATCCAGTGCTGTAAAGCGCTCGGCCACACTACCCAGAATCCTCAACTTCAATTTAAGATGCAGATGCCAAGTGCCTGCTGCGGCCCTGAAACAGGATTTGCAAGCGTTTGTATCTCATTTGGTTCAGGACTCTCAGTGTTATGGCTACTCTTGCATTCCAGAAATTGTCACCACAAAAATAAAAGAGTAGCTTGAGATTTGTTCTGTCAGCTTTATTCTATCAATGTCCAGTTCCTTGACTGCTTTTGCTCTGTGGTGTACAGGAATGCTTGTTAACACTTCATGGTTATTGCTGCCACATTTTGTCAATGTGAAACCTCCCTGGCTGCAGGCTTCAGTTAGATCCTTGACAAGCTTGATGGCTTGGTCAGTTGTGGCCACAGATCGAAGACAATCATCTACATAAACGTTAGTTTTGATTGTTTTCATCACTTCATCAGAGTAGTGGTTCTGATTGTCATCAGCAGTTTGATGCAAGGCAAAATTGGCAATGCTCGGGGATGATACAGCGCCAAAGAGATTAACTTTCATCCTGTAAATGCAAAGTGGTTTGCTGATATCACCCTCTGGCCACCACAAAAACCTAAGGAAGTCTCTGTCCTTTTCTTCAACATGCACTTGATAAAACATTGCCTCAATGTCTGCCATAACTGCTATTTGTTCTTGTCAAAATCTTAATAGCACTCCAATGAGGGTGTTTGTTAAGTCTGGACCTTGGAGAAGCTCCTTATTCAGAGATTTTCCTTGAAAGGAGGATGTACAGTCAAACACCACTCTCAGCTTGAGCTTTTGTTTACGGTAAACACCATGATGTGGGATGTACCACACATGCCCATCCATTCTGTGAAGCTGCTGAGGTGGAACTTTTTCTGCATAATCTTTTTTGAGAATGTCCTCCATAAAGGAGGTGTATTCTTCTGCATATGTTCTATTCTTCTTGAACCTTTTCACAAGGTGCAGTGTGCGTTCTTTTACCACATGATAGTTATCAGGCATGACCTTGGCTTTATCCCTGAAAGGCAGTGGTAGATGATAATGGCCATCTTTAAGGAATGCTGAGCTGGATGCAATCTCCATGAAACGTTAATCCTCAACTGCCATCTAATTTTTCTCCTCATACATGTTTTCAGAGAAATCCTGGTTATATTGTCTTATGAGTAAATCATTCAACTCAACAACAGATATTCTATTACTTGACACTGAAATTGGCCCAGATTCTGCAACACTGTCAACATTGAGTGGTCCAGTTACCACCCATCCTAGTCAGGTATGAACTGCATAGGGTCCGTTGTCATGACTGTTTATTATGTTCCACGGCTCCATTGCTTGAGGAACATCAATTCCAATGAGGAGGTCAATATCCGCCTCGATCTTCTTTAACTGGATGCCACTGAGATATGCCCATCTCTTCAGGTCAGCTTGTGTCATAATGTTTTCCTTTGAGACAGGGATATTACTTTGTGTGTAAACGTTTGGCAGGTCGAGATATGTGCAGCCTTCCAAGTCCCCCACCTCCAGTCGTCTGTCCTCATAGGTCCCTGCCGGCCTTTCCTGCCCCATTGTTCGCAAAAGTATTTCTGTTTTGCGTCCTTTTGCATTTAGCTGGTTCATTAATTTTTCTGTGCAAAATGTTGCTGCGCTGCCGGGATCAAGGAAGGCATAGGTTTGAATATACCTGTCCCCTTTTGCCACCTTAACCCTGACAGGAAGAATTGCCAGTGCTGGCTCTCTCCCGGCCCCGGTTGCATTGCCTGCTGAAACAAGAGCGCTGCTTATGGGGGTCTCTTCTGTCTCAGCAGTGGCCATTGTTGTTTGATTAGTCTGTTTGGGAATTATTGCATTGTTCCATCCATCCATCCATTTTCTGAACCGCTTAGTCCCCACGGGGGTCGCGGGCGTGCTGGAGCCTATCCCAGCCGTCATCGGGCAGTAGGCGGGGGACACCCTGAACTGGTTGCCAGCCAATCGCAGGGCACACAGAGACAGACAACCAATCGCACTCACACTCACACCTAGGGACAATTTGGAGTCTTCAATCGGCCTACCAAGCATGTTTTTGGAATGTGGGAGGAAACCGGAGTGCCCGGAGAAAACCCACGCGGGCCCGGGGAGAACATGCAAACTCCACACAGGGAGGGCCGGAGGTGGAATCGAACCCGCACCCTCCTAACTGTGAGGCGGACGTGCTACCCAGTGCGCCACCGAGCCGCCACCTATTGCATTGTTAATATGGAGAACAGTAGGATGCTTCATTTGACAGACATAGCACATTAATCTCCTTTTACAATTTTTGCTTGAATGACCTTTCAACAGGCAACCAAAACAATGTCCATGACTTCTTAGGAATTCAACCTTGTTTTCATGTGCCTCTGCTTTGAAAAATGAGCAATCAATCAGAGCATGTCTCCCTTTGCAGGATCCACAGGAAGAGATGTTAGAACTGGGTGAGGTTTGAGGGGTTACTGGTGGACGAGCTGATTGCCTTACAGTGTTTCCTGTTTGTGTGTTCACTGCCACTGAAGTAGCAAAACTGCTGTTTTTACCTTTGATTGATTTTGGTTGGAATCTCGGAATGGGCCTTTTTGTGGGGTTTTGGTCTTGAATGTCTCCAAATAAGGGATCCAAAGGCATCTTAGCATGTTTTTCCACAAAATCCACAAGGTAATGGAATCTGATTCTACTTCCATTTCTCTGCTGTGTCTCATAGGCTGTGGCCCGCCATTTTTCCCTGAGCTTGTAGGGCAGTTTGGATGCGATTAATCTTAGATTTGTTGGGATCTCAAGTTCCTCTAAATACTGTAAGTCTTGCATTCCATTACAGCATCCTCTTAAATACATTGAATATGCGTGCATCATTTTCCCATCCTCAGCTTTAATCGCTCTCCAATTCAAAGCTTTCTCCAGGTAAGCAGCAGAAATCTTTACTTCATTCCCAAAGTTCTCTTTTAACAGGTCTCTTGCTTCCTTATAGCCCCTGCCTCCTCCCTTGTGCAAACAGCTGCGAACCAGATCTCTAGGCAAACCAGAAGTGAACTGTTCGAGATAGTATAGTCTGTTTTGATCATTTTTAGTTTTATCTTCAATTAAGTGTTCAAATGCATGAATAAACGACTGATATGCCAATGGATAACCACCAAAAACATGTGTTTCTTTCACAGGTAATTTAGATACATTTTGCTGTGAGACAATGAGTTCTGCTATATCATTTTGTCTTTGAATAACTACATCCAAATTACCAGGGGTAGCATTAGCACCCTTGCTTGAGTAGCCATAACACTACCTGTTTGTTTGTCTCTATATGTCTTTGTGTCTCTGTCTCCTAAACTGACTGAATTTTTTTTTATGATTTTTGGGGCCTTTTTATAAACTAGTAATACACAGGTGTGAAAAATAAATGTAACTATCTCCCCAACCTAGCAATCTAACGAGACACCTGGTAGCATTTTTAATGTTTTTAATTGGCCCCTGTGAATTCCCCTCTCAGAATACCTGAAGCAGTGGGGCAAACAAACTTGATCATTCAAACTAAGTGTGTGAAGGGAAGATGGTTGTTCCCTTTTCTGCAAGGAATTGCGTATTTTGTATAGATCCCCTCCACCAAACAACAACCTGGGATTATTTGATATGAAGTATGTACATATTATATTTTGCAGATGAATTGTCAAATATTTGTAGAGTGTGTGGGGCGGAAGATTTGGAAGAAGTAGTCGATTGGGTATGACCTGACAACGTCCAAATGAGCTTTACACTTTGTTAGAATGTATATTCTCCTTTTGTGCCCCACAAATAGAGTGCTCCTTTTGCTGCATGTGGTACCATTCAAAATGTGTGGGTGAACCAAATGTGGAGAAGGATTACTGTTGCCCTTTGTGTATTTGGCCTTTTTTTTTCTTTTCTTTTTTTCTTTTTACTGAAAGTTACGTATTGCCTTCCTCACCAAGCTACTTAAATAAAGATGTTTACCTGATCTGTTAAGTTGTATTCCATTCGGAGTTCTCCATCATGAGCAATTGGTCAAGGGAGACAGCTTCCTCGTGCGAGTCTAATTTATGTTGTATTGTATTACATTATGTTTGTATTACACAAGTAAAATTCACCTTTATTGACTTTTCAGTTGTTTGTCTCTAATTATTCATCACATTTTAACGGTCCTTACACTACTATTTCAAAATCCATGCAATGACATCATCCCTGACATGGTGGTGCAAACAAACTTGAACATTGGGCGCGCGTGTGTTCAAATGCCTCTAAAGACTTTTGAATGTCAACATTATGCAAAGAGTGCTCTGATATTAAACTTAGCAGAACAGTAAATCATCCTTGGTTGGGGGGCTGTGCAAGTGTACCATCTTTTCAGCGGTAAACCTTTGTATATCACACCGCTCACCCACCACGCGTCGCATCGCATGACAGACAGCCATTTGTGAAATTCTGTTCTCTCCACACTCCTATTAATACACAAAGCCGATCAATATAACACCGCTGCTTTAGTGCTTGAACCCATTCCTTATGTGTCTAGAAAGTTGATCATGTCATAAATGCATGATTCCCTGCTGCAAGTTTGGTGTGGAGCCTGGGAACGCGACCATGTCAAGTTGGTTCCGAGGAGCCAGTTAACATGGGCGGGTAGACACAAGGCATCACATCAACACGTACCCTCGCCGAGTAATTTAGTTTTGGCTATATTTAAGATAATTTGTTCCTGTTGCAGTGCGTGTACGATAGCACAGCGGTTCAGGCGGTGGCAAGTGAGCTGTGCTTTATTTCTTTGCGTCACGGGTTCAAATCCCGCTTATAACTGTTCTATTTTTTCATATTTTTTTTTTTAGTGTTTGCTATTTCTTGCAGTCAGTCCAAAATGTAAACGAGACATTTCGTTCAACGTTTTTATTGAGAATTTGAACAGTTTTGCAATCAGGCAAGTTCCACGTCGCTTGTGACAAATCTGCAAGATTCAAAGTGTTTATTGTCATGTGTACAAAAGGAAAGCACTTTTCTTCGTACAATGAAATTCTTTCGCGAAACACAAAACTGCGCAACTCGCTTTACCCTAACAGTCGTAACTCGAGACGGGGAGCAAGATAACATGGGAGCAAGTTGACATGTAACACCGGCTGGGAGAAAAGAAAAAAAGCGAGTGCGTGCGTTGATAAGCTTATAAACGTTGGCGGTTTGTGTGTGCGCGGCCGTTAAACATGCTGCGGTGAGGGGTTGTAGTCACTGTCTATTGCTCATGTGCGGTTCACTGTGATTGCCTCCCGACAGGCCTACCTGTATGTCAATCAAGTGATGGGCTGGATTCTAGCATACAGCATTTTTCTTTTTTTTTAAACGTCAGTAGTAGCTTGGCGATCGACTGGTCGATCGCGATCGACGTATTGAGCACCCCTGTTCTACATGATCCAAAGTACTCTTGTGAACAAAGATGCAATAATTACAACTTTAGCACTTGCAAATCCAAAATTATCAATCCTAACACCAGAGGAATGGGAGGGAATAAAGCAGGCCTGTGACATTTTGAAGCCCTTCGAAGAAGTCACTCGGGAATTATGCGGCCAGAGGTATGTCTCATGCCGTTATGTTTTGTAGGTCCTTGTTGTTTTGTCTTTTTTGTCGTATTGTCACTTCCTGTTTTATTTTGATAAGTAACTCTCCTCTCGTTTCAGTTCGTGAGTCCTTCCTCTGTGCGTCAGTCTGCTTGCCTTCCTTGATCCTAATTGTCTGCACCTGTGCCCTTACCCTTCTCTGTGTATTTAGTCAGAGTCTTCCCCTTGTCTTGTGCCAGTGCGTCTTGTCCCGTCCAGAGCACCAGCGATTGTCAGTTAAAGAGTCCTTTTTGAGAACCTAGTTATTGAAGAAACCTTTGTCATCAAGCCTAAGCTCTGTGTATTTCAGGTTTTGTTTTTTGCCACCTCGTTTTCCCTCTTTTGTTTTTTTGCTGACTCCAGCCTGTTAGAATAAATTCCTTTTTTGTTGTCACTCTGCATCCGAGTCCTCTCCTTGATCCAAGTTTGACAGCTATTTTATGAAATCAATTTCTGTCATTATGTAGACTAATTAAACCATATATAAGTGCTATAATAATTATATCTCTGCTGACCAGTTATTATTTTTATTTTCAAAGTGGAAAACCTCTGGACGCTCCATCAATTGCCGGCGGCGCTCACGGCCAAAGTGGTGGCCTTAAAAACCATGACGAAATATACAAGATGGGTCCTAAAAGAGGATGGCACGGTGGAGGCTGGGGCCTCCCACTATGACACAGTGGTGGCCTTCTGTGATGGCCACCATCTGTGCAAATTTGTTCTGTTTGAGAATTTCATCTCTGTCGGAAGTACTTTTCGCTTTATTAATTTTGTCCGGGGAAGAGAAGAAGGGGTCCTCTTCTCCCGGCACAACACCACCATTTACGTGGCTGGAGGGATGGAGGTGACGCCAGATTTGGAGGTGAAGGGGACAGCTCTGCTGTACCCTCCAAGCATTGACAAAGCCTTGAAGGACATCCGCCATGAGGAGGGTGTCCTGTTTATGACAGACGGCATTGTCTCTACTGTAAAATCAATCTCTCTCTTTTCGCTACCTCTCTTTCATGAAGTATTGATGTTTATTAATCTCTTTCTGTTTTAGATCCGCCCCATCAAGATGGTGCTGACACGTGGGGTTTCGGTCCTATTGGGCATCTTTTGTTTAAAAAAAGTAAACTGATTGTTCTCCCTCTAACATTGTGTGCGTGTGTGTGTGTCTAAATATAGATATATCACACACACTCACATTTCACTTGAGTAAGGTCGCTTAGGGCAGTGGTCCCCAACCTCTTTTGCACCACGGACCCGTTACGTGTCAGAAATATAAGGACCCCTGCCTTAGGGCATCAAGGCCTGATCCCTTCCAAGCTTTAGATAGCTCACTCCTCTAACATCACCCGTGCAGTTTGCATACAATCATGTATATTAGACGAGGGAGACGTCTAAACATGCAAGACACTGGTTTTGTAGGACAGAAATTTGACACAGAGTTTCTTGAGTATGTCTCTAGCTTTGTTGCCTTAGTAATTGTAGTCTAGATCTACATTTCAACAGCTAGTACTAATTTGACATTTTCATTATAGGATCAAAGGGAAATAAAGGTGGTCAGGTGGCGAGAGACCAACCTTTTCCAGGTAACAGTCGGACAGCGGCTGTCCATGACGCACCTGAAGACATCCTGTTCCGGTGGCGTGGAGCTCCACTCCACAGAAAATACTGTGATAAAGGTACCATAATGTAGTTCAAGATGGCGGCGCGTGCACACGCAGCGGCCACTCTCTGTCCCGTTCGGTGTTTTGTGAGTGTTTACTGAGTGTTTGTTCGGCAGTTTTTTGTGTGTTCGTCTCGTGTGATACGTCGTGCTACTAGTGCGGCGGGCATGTTCTGCTCAACATCGGCGGAAGTGGGTTTTATGGCGTTCTGGACTTTGGTGCGGAGAGATTAAGGGCACTCGGACTGCTTCGTCATGGAGCGACGCCGGACTGGCCTGCTCTTCCTCCCCCGGTTGGACTGCGTCGTGAGCTCGGACTGCTCTGTCCTGGAGCATTGTTGGGATGCGTCGGCAGCGGGGCTGCGAGGCAGCGGAAGAGGTGCCAGCGCGGAGATGTCGGGCCAGGCTTGCGGCCAACCCAGCTCGCCCAGCCGTGCCTTCCATTCTCCTGGCGTACGTTCGTTCGCGGGACGACAAGATGGGTTCCGTTCGCCTGATAGGATCCACGAACCGGACAGTGCATGCCTGCTGTGTGCTCGTGTTCACAGTGGCCTGGTTGACTGTCATCTTACCGGACTCTGCTGTGCATCGCAAACGGCTAGCGTGCTATCACGCTTATTGTTCAGTGATGTTGACTTCTTGTGTTATTTTTCCTGTGTTGTTTACTTGCATGTGCGTTGTGAACTCTGTCTTGTCACCCTGGGATAGTGAGAAACGTAATTTCGATCTCTTTGTGTGTCTTGACATGCGGAGGAATTGACAATAAAGGAGACTTTGACTTTGACTTTGATAAGCAAGCAGTTTTTTCCTATGTGTATAAACGAAGGTATTCTAAATTGAATCAATACTGTTATTTACTTGGGATGCACTGCTATCAGTGGCTCATCATCATCAAGGCTGAAGTCAGATTCTGTTTTAGGAGTTTTCTCAAAATCTGGATCATCAACTTTATAAGATTTTGTCTCAGATACAGCCCTATCAGGAAGACATACAATTTCACTTGCTTCCTTAACTGTATAAAATCATTGTGGTTGACATTATGGTCATTAAATTAATCAAACTGTTTTAGGTTTTAATTTATCGATCGATCGATCAATCCATCTTATCTATCTATCTATCTATCTATCTATCTATCTATCTATCTATCTATCTATCTATCTATCTATCTATCTATCTATCTATCTATCTATCTATCTATCTGTCTGTCTGTCTGTCTGTCTGTCTGTCTGTCTGTCTGTCTGTCTGTCTGTCTGTCTGTCTGTCTGGCTGTCTGTCTGTCTGTCTGTCTGTCTGGCTGTCTGTCTGGCTGTCTGTCTGTCTGACCTACCTACCTACTTACTTACCAATCCATCCATCCATCCATCCATCCATCCATCCATCCATCCATCCATCCATCCATCCATCCATCCATCCATCCATCCATCCATCCATCCATCCATCCATCCATCCATCCATCCATCCATCATGTTTTCTCGTGGTGTTTTAAACACTTAATAAATTATCATCACACTTCTTTACGCAGAAACTGGAAGAAGAGGCGTTTCATGTTGTGGCCTTTAAAATAAAAAGAGAGCAAGTGGAGCTCATGGACGCCACAAATGCCACCAAAAGGGTTCCATTGACTACGTGAAATCAAAGATTCCCCGACGGCCCTAATTTTCCCCCAGAGGGTGTTTTTGTGGTAATTTTGTTTTATTTTTTGTTCTATTGTTTGTATTTCTTGTTACTTGTTTATTGTTCTGTTTAAAATGTTCTATTATTAAAGTTTAAAGTTAAATGCACAAAATAGTCATTGTTTAATTTTTTTTCATTGAATTAAATTAATTTAATCTAAATTATGATAATATATTTCACCACTTAGTTATATTTAGTTGTCCGTGTATAAATTGTGTGTTGCGTCATTATATTAAATGTATTAGTTCTAGTAATTAGTTATGTATTAGTATCAATGTCGTGACCCAAAGAACGAGATCCAGGGTACAAGCAGCTGAAATGAGTTTACTCCGCAGGGTGTCCGGGCTCTCCCTTAGAGATAAGGTGAGAAGCTCGGTCATCCGGGAGAGACTCGGAGTAGAGCCGCTGCTCCTCCACGTTGAGAGGAGCCGGATGAGGTGGCTCGGGCATCTCATCAGGATGCCTCCTGGACGCCTCCCTGGGGAGGTGTTCCGGGCATGTCCGACCGGTAGGAGACACCGGGGACGACCCAGGACGCGCTGAAGAGACTATGTCTCTCAGCTGGTCTGGGAACCCCTTGGGATCCCCGGGATGAGCTGGATGAAGTGGCTGGGGAGAGGGAAGTCTGGGAGTCCCTCCTAAAGCTGATGCCCCTGTGACCCGATCCCGGATAAGCGGAAGAAGATGGATGGATGGATGGATGGATGGATGGATGGATGGATGGATGGATGGATGGATGGATGGATGGATGGATGGAGTTGTATCAATTCAATAGATGCTTTCATTTTTCCCCCATATTTTTCCAACAATATTTTTTTTTAAATTATGATAAATTGTTATTGACAATTCCGACACCAAAATACCATTTCAAAGTCAAAGTCAAAGTCAGCTTTATTGTCAATTTCTCCACATGCCAAAGACACACAAAGAAATCGAAATTTCGTTCCCTCCATCCCACGGTGACAAGACATGGCTCACAACAGACAAACAAGTAAACAAGTATAACAAAAGCGTGTTGAATAAATAATGAATAAATAACACAACAATAAATAAATAAATAAGAGGAGCAGAAAAAAAAGGAGCAAGTGTGCGTACAGCAGACATTCCCGAAAATAGCACAACAGTGCCGCACGCTACGCAGATGGGGGTAGCGAGTTCAGGGCCCTAACAGCCTGGAGAAAGAAGCTGTTGGCGAGTCTGGTGGTGCGGGAGCGCAGGCTCCTGTACCTCTTCCCAGAGGGCAGAAGGTCAAACAAAGAGTGAGCCGGATGACTCACATCTCTGGCAATCGAGGTTGCCTTGCGGGCGAGATGGGAGGTGTAAATGTCCTTCAGGGAGGGGAGCGAAGCACCAATAATCTTACCAGCCGTATTCACTATGCGCTGCAGGGCCTTCAAGTTCTGTTCAGTGCAGTTACCTCCCCAGACAGCGATGCAACTGGTGAGGACGCTCTCAATGGTGCCACGGTAGAATGTAGACAGGACTGCCTGAGGAGCACATGCACGCCTGAGCTTCCGCAGGAAGTACAGGCGGCGCTGAGCTTTCTTTGCCAGTGACGAGGTGTTTGCGGACCAGGAGAGGTCCTCACTGATGTGCACCCCCAGGAACTTGGTGCAGCTCACCCTCTCCACCACAGCACCGTCGATGATCAGCGGCAGGTGTGTTGTGTGACCCTTCCGGAAGTCAACAATGATTTCCTTGGTCTTATTGACGTTCAGCAGGAGGTTGTTGTCCCTGCACCACGTGGTCAGAAGGTCAATTTCCGACCTGTACCGAGTCTCGTCGCCCTTCGTGATGAGACCCACCAGAGTCGTGTCGTCAGCAAACTTCACTATGCGGTTGTCGCTGTAGGTCGCAGTGCAGTCATGCGTCAGCAGGGTGAAGAGCAATGGACTGAGCACGCAGCCCTGGGGGGCCCCCGTGCTCAGCGTGATGCTGGCGGAGATTTTGTCGACAACACTCACCACCTGAGGCCTCTGACAGAGGAAGTCCAGTAGCCAGTTGCAGAGGGAGGTACTGAGGCCCAGCTCGTCGAGTTTGCAGATGAGTCGCTGCGGCACAATGGTGTTGAAGGCAGAGCTGAAGTCCACAAACAGCAACCTCACATATGAGTCCTTTCTCTCCAGGTGGGTGAGGGCCGAGTGGAGGGCAGAGCAGATGGCATCCTCAGAGGACCGCTTGGCACGGTACGCAAACTGGAAAGAGTCAATGGTGGGGGGGAGAACGGACTTGATGTGCTCCATGACAAGCCGCTCAAAGCACTTCATGATGATGGGCGTCAGTGCCACAGGGCGGTAGTCATTGAAGCAGGACGGTGCAGGTTTCTTCGGCACAGGAACGATGGTCGCAGCCTTGAAACACGAGGGGACAATGGCCTGCTGCAGGGAAACGTTAAAGATGTCCGTGAAGACACCCGACAGCTCCCCAGCTCAGTCCTTCAGCGCTCAACCCGGGATGTTGTCAGGGCCCGCCGCCTTACGGGTGTCAATTTATTCGGCCGTATTTAGTTTTTCTTTCATGCGTTGGCTTGATAACCACATAAGCTACAACAAAACCAGAAAAAGTAACTCGGTCTTTCCTAAATGCGCTAAATGTGCAACATGTTGGGTGATAAAGACAAAACATAGAAAGATGAAAAGTGATGAGGCTGCAAGTGTTTGTCAGACCGAGAGACAACGAGGCCAATTCGCAGGCACACCATTCCAGTCGCAGCTCAAGGCTGCAGAGCAGCAAGAGGAGCTTTCCGCTCCTATGTAAAACATGTCTCCAGATTTTTAAGGCCTGAACCGTCCCCCATATAACAGCAAAACATGTCAATGTCAGATTATTAGAACTCCTGTACATACAAGAAGTATGACAATGCTGATTGTATTCTGACGAGTGACACAGAGGTTAAGATGGTGCGTGAAAGAGTGTTGGATTTGGCCTAGACTAGGCTTAAATGAAATCCTAAATTTCGCCAGACGATGGTGACAAAAGCTTGACATGAGAGACCTGAAGAAGGGGGCCCGAGTTAAGATAGGATAATAGTTAGTTTTTCCAAATTAATTATTCATATTAATAGTAATTTTATTAGAAATAGTGCTAATGTTAAATTTACCTGATAATAGATCAGTAGTCACAATTGCTAACTAATTAGAAGGACATATTCTGGGTAAAACATGGACACACAAGTTTGGATGATTTTATGTTATTTTTGCTTTGACATGTTATATTGAAACTGCTTGAATATTTTAATTTGCTAACTAGAAAAGCCCATGATCATTGTTAAAAGATGAGAATGTGATATGTTAACCACAAGTAGAGAAGCTGAAATACACTTATTATATTTTGTTAGTCATAACGTATTTTGTGCACAAAAGATGATTAGTTGTTGAATAAATTTGAGAACCAAATTCCATAGTTTCATAGGGAGTTAGCCCTGTTGTACTTGTAATATTTATGTACATTTTGACCAGGTCTAAGCACTGAGTCCATGGTCGTTTGGTTTCCTCCATACATTTCTTTAATCTGTTTTTTATAGTCGCGTTAGATCTCTCAACAAGGCCAGCTGATTGTGGATGATAAGAACAATGGTTCTTTAAATTTATGTGGAACATTCTCCCAATGTTATGCACTATTTGATTTACAAAGTGTGGACCATTGTCGCTGTAATTTTTTTCTGGAATACCGTACCTTGGAATGATGTCTTTGCATAAGGCTTTTGCCACTGTGAGTGCATCAGCATGTTTGGTAGGAAATGTTTCTACCCATTTAGAAAATGCGTCTATTATGACCAAACAATATTCTTTCCCTTCACATTTATGTAATTGAATATAATCCATATGTATTGTCTGAAACGGATACAATGGAGTCGGGTATTTCCCTCTCTGAGGTCTTAAATTGCCTTGTGGGTTGTGTTTAGCACAGATCAGACAGGCTCTGCAAAATTGTTGTGAGAAAGCTGCAAAGCCGTATGTTGTATAAATAGCTTCAACTTGTTTCACCATACCCCCCGTCGAGACATGGGTGACCCCATGACTCGAAATAGCAGCCCATTTGAACAAGTTACGAGGCAAGATAGGTTTGCCCAAAGGTCACACAAAAAGACCATCAGTGTTTTTAGTTGCACCCCGTTTTTCCCAAGAGAGTCGTTCCTGGGAGGGGCTCTGAGACTGCATGTCAAGCAACACATCAGGGGAGATGTGTGACATCGAATCATGATCAGTGAGAGACGAGAGGACATGGAGCAGGCCTTCTGCAGCGGCCTTAGCGGATTTGTCAGCAAAAGCATTACCAAGAGAAACAGGATCAGATCTTGCAGTGTGAGCAGCACATTTGCAAACAGCCACCTTTAAAGGTAGCTGGACAGCGTCCAAAAGTTGAGTTAGTAATGTGGAATGGGTGACGGGCTTCCCTGTAGAAGTTATCATGCCACGGTTGCTCCACTGCTGAGCAAAAACGTGCACTGTAGCAAAAGCATACTGACTATCAGTCCAGATAGTGACGGACTTGTTTGCAAACAATTTGCAGGCCCCAGTCAAAGCAATGAGCTCAGCGGCCTGTGCTGACATATAGGATGGCAGTTTAGCAGCCTTCAAGACTTCGTCGGCAGTAACAATGGCATACCCAGTAAGGGTCACTCCAGATTCATTTTTCTTAGAAGACCCATCAACAAAAACCACATCACCATCTGGCAGAGGCGTATCTTTCAAGTCAGGCCGAGCCTTTGCAATCTGTTGGGCAGCATCGACACAATCATGGAATTCACCGTCGTCAGGAAGGGGAATGAGAGTGGCAGGATTGAGTGTCGTGCATCTTTCAACGGTCAGGTGCGGCTGAGACAGTAACGTAGCCATGCAAGAAAGATGACGTGCAGGCGACAGAAAAGTCATATTAGTCTGTAGCAGAAGGGCCGAGACAGCATGAGGAACTTTCAGTGTTAAAGGATGAAACAACACAACACCAGCACTGCTCTCCACAGCCATGGAGGCCGCCACCACGGCCCTCACGCATGGTGGGAGAGCACATGCAACACTGTCCAGTTTAGAGGAATAAAAAGCAATAGGTCGCAACTTTGAGCCATGTGATTGGAGTAAAACAGAGGTCATGTAATGACCTTTGCAGTCAACAGTTTGGACAAATGCCTTATCATAGTTGGGTAAGGCTAGAGTGGAGCTGGATACCAAAGTCTGTTTGATCAACACAAAAGCCTCCTCAGCTTCAGGAGTCCATTTTAAGTGAGTGGACATTGAGATGTTTTCCACATACATCAATTTGGACAGAGGAGCAACAATTTGGGCATAATCAAGTATCCAGCTTCTACAATAACCTGTGAGACCCAAAAAAGACATCATTTGTTTCTTTGTGAGTGGCTTAGGAGCTTGCAAAATAGAGGCCTTTCTGCTCTCAACTATAGATCGACCTTGGGAACTTAGATTGTGGCCTAAATACTTAATTTCAGTGGACCACAGTTGAAGCTTGTCCTTGCTGACCTTATGGCCTTCACTTGCCAAGTGATGCAGCACTGCAAGTGTGTCTTTCTGGCAAGAGGCAAAATCAGGAGATGCTATTAAAATGTCATCAACATAGAGCAAGATTTGACTTCCCATTGGCGGGACAAATTTAGCCATGCTGGCTGCCATCACCTGCGAGTAAATTGTCGGGCTTTCACAGTACCCTTGTGGTAACCTTGTAAAGGTGTACCTTGAGCCAGCATATGTAAATGCAAACCAAAACTGACTCTCTTCTGCAATAGGGACAGAGAAAAAAGCATTGCTAATGTCAATCACTGTAAAGATTTTCGCATCAGGTGTCAATGAATTCAACAAGGTATGCGGGTCAGGGACACAAGGTGCTCTCTGAATAACAGCATTGTTTACAGCTTGCAAGTCCTGCACCATTCTCCACCCCACAGAAGGGGGCGCCTTCTTTACAGGGAAAATTGGAGTATTGCAAGGAGAATCAGGGCAAGGAACAATGACACCTGCTTTTAGCAAATCAGAAATAACAGGTGCAATACCCTGTAAAGCATCAGGTTTTAAAGGATACTGCCTCACACAAGGGCGGTATTCAGTTCGAGGTCTTATGACAACAGGAAGCGCACCTTTCACTAAACCAACGTCAGAAGGACCCGTAGACCAAAGATGACTTGGGACCTCAGCGAGGATGTGTTCGTCATCTGACGTCAACACATAATCTCAAAATGAGGGTGTTTGCTCAACACCAGGATCAGCGTGGATTCCACTAATGAATGACAAGTCTTGAGTCATATTTTGTTTGAAGAGCTTGGTGGAAGGACTATAAAAGGAGTCAGGATTAACCTGAGTCCAGTCAGAAGCTGCCAAGGCCTCACCAGCCATAAATCCTAAACTTTGCCACGTTGCGGTGTGAGGCCTGTAGAGAGAGATGTGGAGCGGAGTGGGAGACACGTGTAACTTCTGCACAGCAGGGGGAGCCGTTTGTATGACTACACAAGCACGGCTCTCACCATCATGCAGAAGGAAAGATGTCGTCAAGGTGGCAGGTGTAGCAGCCTCAAGCATGTTCTCGTAGTTGTGATCAGGACCAGGCGTGTCTTTATGCCACATAGTTATGTGTAGTTCATTGGCTTCCATTGCCTGTTCAGGGCAGCGCAAAAGGGTGGCCACATGGGCCAAAAAAGGGGAACCAAATTCCATCACTTCTGCATCAGCCAAATCCAATGAATAAAAGTAGTAGCAGGGAAATTGACCAAAAATCTGTAACTGGTGTCGCCTTTTGACAACAATTTGATCGTTAAGAGACACAAGGGAAAGCCCAAGGGCAGTGAGAGCATCTCTACCTAGCAAATTAATAGGGCAACTGGGCATCAGTAAAATGGGAATGCAACAACTTCCCCCTTCTGGGTCCCGTATCCAAACTGGTCGAGACTGGGGAACTGGGGTTGCCAGCCCATTTGCTGCTCTCACCCAAAAAGTTTTACCGCTTTTTTGCACATCTGGAGGTATGTCACGACATGTGGTCACACATGCCCCTGAGTCACACAAAAAAGTTATTGGAGTCCCGTTTACCATTAGAGTTATCACCGGCTTCTCAATATTGTTCATCAACAAATCTTGAATGTTCAAATCTACATCAACAGGGGGAGCTGTTGGCCAGGCAGTTGTTTCAACTGTAGTTTGACTGTCGGCTAGTCATAAGGGAGGTTTCCTCTCGCCCTTGCCTGGGCAGTTTCTTGCTATATGGCCTTTTTTCCCACATGACCAGCAAATAGGAGGTTCAGCATTGTATCGTTTTGACTGACCTGAGGCGGGCTGGTCATTTGTTTTATAATTGGGAGAATCACGACTATACCCGCCGCTACCTTTGCCACGAAATTTGTTACGACCACGCCCCCCTAGGTCTTATTTTGATAGAACATTTCAGACTGCTCTCCATTGACCAAAAAAATGGTGCCTGTTTTCCCTTTCTCTTTTGCTCTTTTTGAATTGACAACTTTTTCGGCGTGTATAGCATGATCAATGAACTGTGGCAAGGTAGATGTCGGGAAAGTGATCATATGTTTAGTGATCCAGTTTTGGATTGCTGGTCGCGAATTTGCATGTAGAGCATTTTTGAGTTGTTGGTCATAAACATCAGTTCCATGCTCCAAGCCACTATTGGCTTTGAACACTCTTTCTAGTCTGTGTCTAAAGTCTTCAAACAACTCATCTTCTTTTTGTTTGGTTCGGCCAATGTCTGTGTAATTTGCTCTACGTTCGAATTTTATTTTTATCCTGCCCAATAGTTGGTCAATTTCTGTTTGTAATGGCACCTCGTTACATTCCAATGGACGGCCCCGGGAATCAAAGGGATTCCAGGTGCCTTTAACGCTTGCCCAATGTTTGGTTAAAGATGCCATGAAAGCCTGTTGTACTTCATCGCCTCTCAAATTATAGGAAGCAATGAGTTGTTTCATGTCGATACAGTATTGATCAACATCTTCAGTGGGCAACGCTATGCCCTCAATTGCTGATTTTATATCAGCTTGGG
Organism: Syngnathus scovelli; assembly: GCF_024217435.2. Classification (NCBI taxonomy): domain Eukaryota; kingdom Metazoa; phylum Chordata; class Actinopteri; order Syngnathiformes; family Syngnathidae; genus Syngnathus; species Syngnathus scovelli. Next base: position 16,064,863 of record NC_090857.1, read on the forward strand.
TCCATGTTCTGTATACTAAAATGGTGGGTCCTCCATCATCATGAGGATTGGCCACTTCAATCATCGGGTATGCGTCAGCCGAGGGACCCAACTTAGCACGGCTCCGCGTCAACATACCACGAGTAGAATCACTATACTCAGGAGGATGATCTGTGTTTGGTAATTTGGGGTACAGAGACGGAAAAATCGGTTCGCTTTGGCGTGCTGCAATCTCCGTCTTTATAATTTGATCATTTTTCTCATCCTCATTCATCGCATTGCCAGCCTCGGCCTTCAAGCGAGCCCGCCCTGACACTGTCTCATCATCTTCCTGCCTGTGCAACAGCAAGTTCTTTTTTTATCTTTTCTTCGTCTTCCTTATCTTTCAATTTTCCTCTCATTTGCCCACATTTTCTCTTCTCAGCTTCCAATTCCCATTGTACTATTAGATAATATCCGTCTTTATTCTTCTTTACGCCACATTTAGCATCAATTGATTGCTTTAGGTTATTCAATGAATTCGTTTTCAGCTGACCATCAAATTTGTAATCGGTTATCCATTTGTCAAGATATTTTACATTTTCGGGGTCGACCTCTTCCATCAATTTCCAATCTTTGCATTTTAATTCATGTCTGGGTAGCGGCTTTTGTTTGCTATTTGATTTTCCCATGGTTTATTTTCTAAATTTCGGAGTTGGCAATTCGAATGGCACCTACAGTGTCCTAAAGCCAACTTTATTCACAGGACAGTGGTTAAATGTTTGATGTGTGGCGAGTCTCTTTTCACCTTCCCGGAGGAAGCAGAGAGTCCTTGCTTTCATCCACACAAAGCCACTGTTTGCAACCCTGTGTTGTTTACATAGAGGAGAGCTCAAATGAGGTCACTCTCAGTCAAACCATACACACACACACAATGCGCACTTTTATCGTCTCACAGGCAAGCAGGGGAGTCCACCCTCCCGTGGATTTTAACAAACTCTTTAACCTTCCTATTGTGTAAGAAAACTTATTTTGCCTTTTTCTTGATGTAGATATAAAACCTATCTTTTCATGGATAAGGGAGCCAAACCAGCTAAACAAGAGTTAAGAAAAACACCACAGATGGCAGCAGAAAGCTAACACATTAGGAAGGTTAAGTTAGGAGGCCCCACGACACCTCAGTGGAATTTAACTGCTCCAAATTACCTGTACTTTTTAGAAAACAGAGGAGTCCGCCCTCCCGTGGAATTTAACTGACTTTTACGTCAGGGGACTCCACCATCCCCTGCAGAATTTAACTGTTTCTAATTGCACTTGATAGGGTCTAGAATTGTCAAGGTTTTAAGTGACCTCTTGTCACTGCACTTTCATTACTTTTAACAGCTGGAATCCCGAAATAGGTCTATTGAGACCCCGGAACGAGCCCCCAAAAATCTGTTAGGTTCAAAGTGCTAACTGAATATCTGAATAAGAGAAAAGGGTCAGCAGACAAAAAACAAGTGAGGCAGAATATTGAGTCTTTTCTCGCGAGGAGTGCAATCAGACTTACAGCAATCCGACTACACTAAAAATCTGTTTTACACTCCTCGCTCTTTTTATTTGGAATGCCCTACCCACAGTGTGAGACGATTAGCCCTTAAGGGGGGGGGGAAAGAGATTGTGGCTTCGTCTCGTAAGAAACAAAAAGTAACGCACAAAGTGTTGCGTGCAGATATGGCTATATCAGCAAAACAGTTTAAGCGATATTCTGAGATATAAAAAGAGAAAGTGTCGTTCTTTAACAAAGATCAGAAGGTTCATGACGCATTGTTTGACGTGTTGTTTTCACGATCTGTTCTGGTGGACGCTGAGCTGTCAGCAGCATCTTGTTTGACACAACCGTCATCTCGCCCCTGACCCAGCCGTAATCCTTCTGTTCTGTTGTACAAGATAAGAATAAGCAAGGCAAAGCAGCAAGCATACTGAACATTAATATTGTGAATAAGTACTCATTAGAGAACGCATGATAACATATATATACAATTTTTCTAACAATTGTTATAAGTTGTAATGTTAACAGAAGTCAGACATGAATTTGGCAATATTGTGCCATTTCAATATAAAAGGTGGCAATGATGGTTCACTTACACATGAATGTACTGAGAGTTGAGTAGAGAGGGGAGGGGGAGCTTTTGGATGGAACATGAGTGACAGCAGGCCGCAGCAGAGGTCACGCTGACACAAGGCGACGGACGTCGCACACTAGGTCAAGCGTCGGAAAATTAGGGAGTAGATGAAGCAACTCTGAGAAAGCATTGCTTCCGTGAAAACAGAGTAGCATCCATGAGAACCAGGATGAGAATCTCTGGTAACACGAAGGCATCCCTGGGAAGATGGACATCTTCCGGAAGACAGGGCACGTTAACGGCACAAGCAGGTGGATGCCTCAGTCTATTTTTAAAACAGTCACGGGAATATGTCTAGGCCCAAAACTGTATAAAAAGGTGATCCAACAGAGGGCGAGGCTTCTTTTGGTCCAAAGGGATGAGATGCTGTCTGATTGCGCTAAACGTCCTAGACAAAAAGATTGATTATTCGTTCTTACTTAGATTAACCCAGGGTCTGTTAGAACGATTTTATACTATCTTCAATTTGGACTTAGTCAAAATTTGAGCTTTAGAAAGGAGAGGAGAATAGGACAAGCATAGAGAAAAAGAATGCCAGTTTAGGACGGCATTTCTCCGTGGCCACTTAGATTTTTATAGACATTTTGGAATTAGCTCACCTGATCACTCGCTTGACAGCCATTTATTTTTTAAGATATATATCTGTTGAATTTTGTCCACAATTTAGGGAGCGCGTTATCTGCGCCTCACAGCAAAAGCCATTGCCAATCACCTGTTATCCAATTTACTCACTGCGTGCTTGGTTGATTTCTTCAGATTTAGGAAAATGCTAAGACACTGAAGCAGAAATTAGACTTACGCAGGTTGGTTGAGTTCAATCACAAAGCTCTGTTTTCAGGAAAGTACAATACAGCGCTGGGCCCTTCAAGAGCGGAAAGTCTCCATTCAGAAAAGGCAACGTTCAAGGTTCTTTGGTTAGCTTACATCAGCTGCACATGCCAGTGTGGGCCGAGTTTGATGGGTGATGAGTCTTTGGGGTGGGGCAAGTTCGCCATGGGAGTGGGTGCTGGTTATGGGCGATTCGGTGTGTGTGGAGGCTGTTGTTTTCCATCCTGTCTTTCGGCCTTGGCGATCATCTTTGGCCGAGTCCTTGGCTGGCTCCCTCTGGCACCTGCTGATTTTATCTCCACATGACCTTCCTGTGAACATTCTTCTCCAATCTTAGACATACACTATCGTACCTCATTCTTTCTTTGTTAGGCAAAATATTTCCCTCTGTGCAGAGCGTTCAGTAGTAATCAAAAACTGGCGTCTAGCATTAGTCAAAACATAAGATACAATCAAGTACTGAACGGTCAAGACGACTCTGGCCGTGTCCATGATTTAGAGAAAAACATCAGGCATGCATTATACAGTTCCTTAAGGGTCATTAAGCCATTTAGGCCATATATCAAAAGACATTTGTTATTTCAAAGTGCTCAGAAATATCTATCAGATCATAAAGTTTATAAAAACCTTCCTCATTACCACTTATCAAAAATGTCTAGTTATGTCTTATTTATTGATTTCGTGTGTAGGTATAATTATATGCTTAAATGTTTCTTTTATTGATTTAATATGTGAATATACTTGTCTGCTTATGTACTTTATTCAGTGAGGTTTGAGCACATCTGTTTTTGTAGCTACGCAGGACTTTTTGTATTTTGACCGCATTTCCTTCACTCCCTCTGTTGACCTCAGTTTAACTGAGGTCACAAAAATCGTTGATGCCACCAGGGCCCCTCTGTTGGCACACAACGTCCCTCTGTGGAGCCGCTTCAAGTTCCTCTGTGGGGCCAACAATGAGTGAGAAAAAAAATAATTGTAACATTTGTAAAACATAGAGAGTGGAAAGGCAATTGGCCTAGACGGCATTCCAGTGACAGCATGGAACTATCAAGGAAAGATGGCAGGGGAGATTCTTAAAAAGCGAGAAGATTCCCGGAAAGGTGTTGACTTCTATTTTTTATTACAGACCACGGCGATGCGCGGAACTGTAGTAGCTACAGAGGTGTTGTTATGTTGATTAAGCAAAGCATGAAGTTATCGGAAAGAATGTTAGAAGCGAGGCTTGGAAATCTCTACTGGCCAAAATAATGGAGAGTGTGGCAGAGATGAAGATGTTGCAGGACATGCAGCTGGTTGGTGTGACCGCACAGAAAGATATGGAAACTATTACTCTGCAGTCACGGCCCCTAACAGGTGCAGCCGAAAGAAGTGGAAGATGAGAAAGAAAATGTGAAAGAAAAATACATAAACAAATAACGAAATACATACATACATACGTATATAGTACGTACATACATATAGACAGACAGACATCGACAACAAACAACTTGGGGAACCGAACCGCACTAGGGCGGCAACTAGGGGAACCGAACCGCACTCGGGCGGCGACTTGGGAGACAGAACCGCGCTCGAGCGGCGACTTGGGGAACCGAACCGCGTTCGAGCGGCGACTTGGGGAACCGAACCGCGCTCGGGTGGCGGCTTGGGGGACAGAACCGCACTCGGGCGGCGACTTGGGGAACCGAACCGTGCTCGGGCGGCGACTTGGGGAACCGAACTGTGCTCGGGCGGCGACTTGGGGAACCGAACCGCGCTCGGGCGGCGACTTGGGGAAACAGAACCGCGCTCGGGCGGCGACTTAGGGGACAGAACCGCACTCTGGCGGCGACTTGGGGGACAGAACCGCACTCTGGCGGCGACTTGGGGGACAGAACCGCACTCGGGCGGCGACTTGGGAAACCGAACCGCACTCGGGCGGCGACTTGGGGATCTGAACCGCACACGGGCGGCGACTTGGGGAACCAGAACCGCACTCTGGCGGCGACTTGGGGGACAGAACCGCACTCGGGCGGCGACTTGGGGAACCGAACCGCACACGGGCGGCAACTTGGGGATCCGAACCGCACACGGGCGGCGACTTGGGGAACCAGAACCGCACTCTGGCGGCGACTTGGGGGACAGAACCGCACTCGGGCGGCGACTTGGGGAACCGAACCGCACACGGGCGGCAACTTGGGGAACCGAACCGCACACGGGCGGCGACTTGGGGAAACGAACCGGACTCGGGCGGCAACTTGGGGAAACAGAACCGCACTCTGCGGCAAACGGAGAGTCTGAACCGCGTGCAGCGGCAACAGTCACAGCCACACGCACGGCGGCATACAGGAAGCCAGAGCTGCACGTAGCAGCAGGAGTCAGTGTTTCAGCATTGGGGGCAGGGTCTGTGATGATCGCGGGTCCGGCATTGTTGGCACGAGGCCCGGCAATGCCGCGGGTCCGGTGACGCTGGGATGGAGCCCGTTGGCGGCCGCGAGTCTGATGGCGCAGGGAGGCACTCCGATGGCGGCCGCGGGTCCGGCGTCGCTGCAGTGAAGTCCGATTGCGGCCGCGAAGCCGCTGGTGCCAGAAGCACTCTGATGGCGGCCGCGGGTCCGGCGTCGCGGCAGCAGAGTCTGATCGCGGCCGCAAAGCCGCTGGCGCCAGAAGCACTCTGATGGCGGCCGCGGGTCCGGCGTTGCCGGAACAAAGTCCGATGGTGGCCACGGGTCCGGCGTTCCGGCAGCAGAGTCCCAACGCTGCCGCGAAGCCCATGGCGCTGGAACATGCACGGATTGGCGGTCGTGGATTGGGCATCGCAGCAGGATCTGATGGAGGAGGGGGGTCCAAGCGCTGGTCGTTGTAGTGGTCGGATCGTTCTGTCACGTTCAGGGGTGGAGTATGGAGCAGGAGGACCAAGTGCAGCTTGGACCAGGGTTTATTGAGGGAAAAGGGAAGTGGAACGAGGCATCGAGGGAAACGGACGAGAACTGGCAAACTAATAACATGAGAGACTGACCGACAGGGATTGCAAACAGAAACAGACTCGAAACAGACAGGAACCGCAAGGACAGCAAACGGGACGACATCGACGATCCGACAGGGAGTGAGGGGCAGACAGGACTTATATACACGACAGGTAACGAGAGGCAGGTGGGAATAATCACACTGATCATGGGCACACAGGAGGGGAGGGGCGAGCACACAGACACACGAACAGAACTATGAAACGATCGGGGACGAGTCCTGACAGAAAACACTTAAAATCTCACAATCCCCCCCTTTGTTTTATTTTTTTCTTCCACCTCCCCCATTTGACACATTCTAAAAAATGTGTCACAATGGTTAAAAAGTAAAAATAACAATGTCCATGGTGACATACCCATCGCCAGCTGGACTTCGGTGTACCTCCAGATGCCATCCTGGCCTGGAATCACCAATTCTCAGTCCCTGAAACTCGACTGGCAGCATCTCACATGGCTGTATGAACAAAAGCCACCACCAACCTGTAGCTGTGCATGCAGCTCTCCGTACAATAAACATCCATAATACCAAAAAATGAAAGTCATAATGATAAAAAATAATCCATGTCAAACGTATGAAATTGAAAATTGGAGCCTGCCGAGCCTGTCATGAAAACGATCACATTTACAAACTCATTATGAAAAGTAAGGGGTTAATTGTTAATGCATGTTCACAGACATGACACAAAATTCTCCAAGACTGCAGTTGACAACCTGCAAAGTAAACGCAAGTTTAACAAATAAAGCACAATCTGCTCCCTGGGTTGCTGTTAGAGGCTGCAATACAATTAGGTAAAACATCAAAACAAAGCAAGTCATCACAAATTCCGTCACATACATTTCGTTACACTGTCAGGTAAGTCCAGAGTTGTTGTCATACACTGTCTTGGCTCAGAGTCTTGATTGTCAATGCTGGTATAGTCACGTCTGGTCATAATCTTGAAATGGGCCTTCTCCATTGAAGTCTTTTGTTGTCAATGGTGCCCCAGAGTAATCCTAAACCCATATTTAGTCCAAAATTAGCCCTGATCAATCTCGCTTTTTCAAATCTGTAGTATCTTTATATTTTTCAGGTGAGAGGAATGTTATCCTCTGCTGTGATCACATCACCCCAACCTTGAATCATGTTAACCATTCACAATACACAAACACCACATCCCAAGTACAGACTTGACATTCATACAGCATTACAGACAAACTGTCATCCCACAACACACACATAAAACATACAATATTAAATTGTAAAAAAGAACCCTCCCTACGCAAAATGTTCTCCTCAATTAAAATTTCCCTTTTTTATTTTAAATCCAAAATTAATATCTAATTGTCTGGTCTCCTGTCCTCACATTGTTTGCCAATATGCATAATACTGGAACATGATTTAACTCCCCATTTAGTTTGCTCACATCTCACACTTAGACTTAACACTATTGTATTGAGCTGTAACTTCAATATTTCCACCTTCCCATATTTCTTCCACTAAACAGTTCCATTTTGCTTTCAGTTTAAATTCAGCCCTCCAAATAACTACCTCTGGCAAAGAACCAAACATTTTTAGAGCACTCCCTTTTACTGTTACCTTGCTCCTTCATTCATCTTCTCACAAGCATTACTGACCCTCCTAAGAAATAAAGATACTGAAAATAATGTTTAAAAATATACACAGCTTCCTCCTGCCACTTACACTATCACCTTGGATTACCGTTCTCATTTTTGTTGATGCCAATTCTTAGAATTAAAAATAAATACTTACTCTTGATAATGGAGTCATGCTATATCACAAATTTTGAAAACCTTCTTCCATGTTCCCCCTTTGTACCTATCAAAACCAATATTTTTGCTGTCATGATCATCATTGTGGCCCTCAAACTTATTGTTCTTGTATTTTAAATTGGCAATTTTTGTACATTTGAAGCCCTTTGAGACTTGCTTGTGGGCTATATAAATACATTTGGATTGCCTTGACTTTATTATTATTCAACTTCTTCTGCATTCTCCTTCCTTTTATTTTATTTTTATCTTAATTACTTCCACATAATTCATCTGATTTACTCCATTACACTTTTAACCGCCTAGATTCAAATTCAAATTTCACATCCTCACTTCCAACATTGCGGTAAAATTTTGCAAAATTTCATTTTTTCCCTTCTAATTTCTTCTAGTTTTCCTTTTTTCTTCTTTTTTTTTTCCACTGACTCAACCCATTTCAATTTTTTTAACTGTTCATTGTATGCCTACCTATTCCAAAACTTCCCACTTGTGAAAAAATTAAAATTTTCAACTTCAAAATTTACGGCCAATTTTACAAAATTCTTTCTATATTTATATCAATTTTCTGACCAATTCAACACGTTCCAAATTTAAACATAATCTTGTAGCATTCCCCGAATTTTTATTCAGCCTCTTCGCCTTCACACGCAATTTCTACAGAAATGAATAATTCTAGTTATTATTGTTAATCATCCGTGGCCCTCGTAGGGACAAGCCGCACCAGTAATGGATGGATGGATGGATTGTTAATCCTAACCCCAAGTGCCTATCATAAATTGCCATTTAAATCAATTGTCGCAAGGGTCATGTCAATGTATTTGTTATTTAAAGCCCTACTGTATTCTTTTTTAATTAAGTAGTGCCTTGTATTACTATTTTGCTGACTATCCAGAATTCCAACTTTCTTATGGCCCCTCACCCCTTCAAGCTCAAATATGCATCCTATAAATCAGTCGCAGTTGATGTGTAATTAAATTCTATTATTGTTTTGATCAAGGTCAATTAAGTTCAGCAATTCAGCCTTCTGTTGCCCGAATCCAAATTTTCACTGGTCCAATTATAAAATGTCATTATTTCGATTAGATTCATTATGTCTTCAACATGCTGTCACATATAAAAATTTATGATTCAAATCATTTAATTTCTATCGATCAATATCCACTTTGCAAAGTTTCTGATCACGCTGTCGTGATTTGTTATTATTAGTGTATCTTCACTGTCCATATCTGTGTATTTTGTTTTTTATCCTCGTTTCAGTGTCAATAAGCAGCCCTATTATTCCCTCTTTTATCAAAACTCCTCAGTTATGTCTGCCCCAGCACCCAAACACACTTCCATCCCTTTTGTCCCATACTCCACCAACTTTGTAATGCTTCAGCAGTCTTTAGCAATGTGTCCAGTTTGACTTCATGTGCCTCGTGCAAGTCTTTAGCAGCCTCTCATCTTAGATTCTCATGATGATGATTCAGGGCTGAACCGTCCGCCATTCTCAAATGCGTCCATCTTGTCTTTGTTCTTTCAGTCCATTTTCTTTTTGATCTACAACTGTGTGTATTCCACCAACTGTATGGTTCTTGTCGTGTGAAGAGCCGTGCTTGCCCCCTTCAAGCATGATAATAGTTCCTATTGTTCTCCCAAAGGTCAAAGGTGTCTCATGACCAGGGACAGTCCTCTGTTGATTTTGAGACAGCCAGTGGAGTAAGAGGACTCAGTTCAGGAATTGTGCCACGCGCTAGGGCAGAACACACTGGGACACCAATCAGTCTTCCTGTGTAGTATTTGTTCCTTCCACCCCAAATCTTCACATGAACATATTGTATCCTATCAGTTGCGCACACTCATCATCTTACTATCAAGCCGCCCTTATCAAATGCTGTTTTTTTTTTTTTTTTTTTTTTTTTTTTTTGAGTAATCCATCCACCCTACCCATTAACACGGCTAAAATCCTCGTTCCAGTGTTTATCATCAAATAAAGTTCCGAAATCCTTTGTACTAAACTGTAATGTAATTGAACAATCTACCAACATGGTTGTATATGCGGTGAATGTTATTGTTCAATCTATAGGTCATACAGCGCCTGTGTTCCAGCTATGACACTCCTCCTTGGTTTACCATCTCATAAATTATTGTTGTCAGCAGCGCTAAATGATAGTGCTTGAAAGTGAATGTCTTATCGCCCAATTTAAAACACATGCCACATTTGAGCTAGTATTTATTTATGTCTTTATTTTCCCATCCTCATGTTAGCTGGCATGTGTCAGAATTAAAATGTAATTTTGCTTTTAATTTTAAGTCTTTCAAAATTGCTATATCCTTACTGCACCGCGATAAACTGTTAAACATATCTTTAAAAACAAACAAAAACAATCTATGCTGCTGCACAGACTCTTAAAAGTGGCACCCAAATGCCAGATCACAAATCAAACCTCCTCCTTCACTCTCACATTTTTGATAAAACAGTCTACTTATCTAGACACTGTCATCACATACGAAATAATGGCCTGCAAATTAAATATAATGTTGTTGCAGTGGTCCCTCAAAACATGTGACTAGGATTTGGACAATTATTAACCCCCATCAATTGATCAATTATCTCCTCACTAAATTCCTAGCCTGTTGACCTATCTGCATAAAGAAGACATTTACAATGTAGGGGATAAGAGAATAACAAGGAACACCTTATAAACAAAATAAACCCAACCCACAACCAAAACCAAATAAACTAGGACCATGACATATGTGGACCCACACAGTACTCCAAATATTTCCTCATTAAAATGTTTGCCTTTTTGTGTAGAGCACCATTGAATTCTAATCATTGACCTAATTTTATCCTTAATTTAATCCCAATCACGAATGCCCACCACTTAATACTTTACTTGGTGTTCTTTTAATAAAAAATGCCCCCTTGCAATGTCATTTTTATTTGTTGTTGATTTACTCTAAGTGATTCAAATCTTTGACGTATCCTTACATGTGTCCTTGTATAGTCTTATGTCATAACCAATCAATAATTCCTCCTAAATTTAAAATCTGCAATCATAATTTGTATGTTCTCTCTTACTCTCACATTTTTATGAGGGCTGGGCACTCTCCTCGTTGGACAAGTTTCTGCCCACAACCCTCAGATTATTCTATAATTTCTCATTTTTACATTTAACAATGCAAATCTGATAAACCATTGTCTAGCACACCGTTTCCGTGCACCAATTTAACGCAATTCCATCCTTTATAACGAACTGATACACAAAGACAAACATACACATAAACAAACACAGGGGCCCACAACATAGACATGACAATCTTCCCAGCTGATTCAAGGGTGGGGGTGGGGTGGGCAACTGAAGTGTGGAGAGCCTCGCCACCACCACGTCGCACAATGTAACCCCCCACCTCTGTCCAAAATATGCATTTGTGCCCACCTGACCGGTTGGCCCAAACTTTAGAGCCGCAGTCTTTTGAAAACAAAAATGGTTCCAGTTTAACCCCACCACACAATGGGATGTAACCTTCATGCTAATTAAATATACATCCTTTATCAAATTCTTGTTAAGCCATTTTTCCGACTCCAACTCTCATGCAAAATCAAAATAAAATCATCAATTTTATACAAATCAACTTATTGTTCTTCATGAACCACAAATCATCACTTCCATCCCATTGTCAAACGCACCTCTTGGATTAAGGTGCCCCCGGCTTCCCGGTAACGGGTTTGTTTTAGCCGGGTTCGGAGATTCGTCCGTAATCTAACCACCCGAGTTAAATTAACTCCACCGGAATCAATCTAATTTCTGTACGACGCCAATCCCTCTCAAGTCACCCGAAGCTCGTGCCGAGTAACTCAATTCGAGGCAGGACTTCGAAGTGACCGCATCGTATTGATGGCTCCCCGCTAATGTTTGAAGTTCTTATTCGTCACGGATATTTTTTAGATGTCTTTGTTAAGACCTCAGGGATTCGTTTGTATAGCGCACCCAAACACTAGTTTTGCCGAAGTAAATGTTGATATGGGTCCGTTCCACTTGGTCGCTCATGCAGCGAGCCGACCAACTTTTTTATTCGAAAGAGAATCGAATTAATAAAAGTGTGACAATAATAGCATTTAAGAAGAAAATTAATGCACTTTATATGATTAATTCTAACTTCGTATACGCAGATCTAGCACTTAACCGTCGGAGTTCTTCACCCCTCTTAATTGCTTTAAAAAGAATAACAACTATCCTAAACCGGATAAAAATGTCGTGCTCTGTTTAGATTTGCCCAATAATTAATTTGGAAGGCAAGTCTATTTTTTGATCGTGTCCCGTTTAACTTTTGACGCGGCCCGACAATTTTAGGAACTGGGCCGCGCCCGACGGGCAATCGAAATACTTTTATTCTCCTCCAACTCCAATGATTTATTTTAACCGTCGTCGTTATTTTATTTAGAAGAAGTAAATTTCCAACAATTCACTTTTAACGAAATCCACTCCTCCCTTAAATATTTACGAAAGTTATTTAATTCTCCAACTTCCTCGGAGTTACTTTTTCCGCGGCCCGTCAAAAAGGGGAAGCGGGCCTGAGCCTTTCAAATACTTAGATAACTTTCCGTTCGACACAAAACCAATAATCTGATTTAAACACTTCCTTTAATTTATTCAGACGAAACAACTTTCGAACGGATCGAAATTCACTCGTGGCTCAGATAACTACGGAAGTTATTTAAGTCTCTAACTTGTTCGGAGTTACTTTTTACGCGGCCCGTCTAAAAGGGGAAGCGGGCCTGAGCCTTCGGTTGCATATTCAGTACAAATCCGCGCACAACGAAGTAAGTAATATACAAAACACATTTATTGTAGAATCATGGAATAGAATTACAAATCTCAATTACTCCAGAAACTGAACAATTTCACTCACTGATACCCGTGTTAATAAAATCATTCAATCCCAGAACAATTCGATTGCAAAACACAGTTCATAAAAAAGGGAAGAGGTAAATACCAGCTGCGTGCTATTTTTGGTGGAAGCAAAGTCGAGTGATCAGTTCGATCTTGCTTCTAAAATCCAAATTAAAGAAACAGGCTGGCCACGAGGAAGCCGGCGGCCCGATGACTATTCCCCCCTCTCGCTAAAATACATAAAAACGGTCATCCTCACCTATCTCCTATAAAGTTGTCCAGTCCAATTTTTGGGAGTAAATCCAAGTTAATTTCAGTCCAGCGATCCTGCGTCTCACACAAAGATCTTTGGGACTTTGGAAAAAAAATCTTGAAACTCCTCCGGGCCTCTTCACGTATGAGCGCTCTTTTGGGGGAAAAAGCCCTGAAGCTGCTCCTGCAGGACCTTTTATAGACCTCTCCGTCCCCCCCCTCCCCTTTCTTTTCTCCTGTACTTTCCCTATAGGGTAAGACTGCCCAGTTTTCCCACGCCTATAGAAGGGACTGGCCAGCTTTCTCACGCCTATAGAGGGAACTGGCCAGTTTCCCCACGCCCATAGAGGGAACTGGCCAGTTTCCCCACGCTTGGTTATCTGTGGCCTTCAGCAGCTGTTTCTGCCCTGACCACGCAGTACTTTCCACCAAATGCACAGCTAGTGGTAAAACCTTTCACTTCCCCTTTTCTTCTCTTTCTGTTACATGAAAATAACTTTTTAAAGTTACGCTTCAATTAACTCTGAAATAAAAATCCAAACCCTTGCCCTACTTTTCTAAACAATTTATGTCACGCCACTATTCTCATAGTGACGGGTTTCTTGATCGAATTGACAAATAATATTGCTTAAAGCAGTTACAGAATACATTTTTAGCCAAGCAAAGAAATCAAAAAATAAAAATCACATTTGTGCTTCTCCAAACAATTTATGTCACACCCCTATTCTCATAGTGACGGGTCTCTTGATCGAATTGACAAATAATATTGCTTAAAGCGGTTACAGAATACATTTTTAGCCAAGCAAAGAAATAAAAAAATAAAAATCACATTTGTGCTTCTCCAAACAATTTATGTCACGCCCCTATTCTCATAGTGACGGGTCTCTTGATCGAATTGACAAATAATATTGCTTAAAGCGGTTACAGAATACATTTTTAGCTAAGCAAAGAAATAAAAAAATAAAAATCACATTTGTGCTTCTCCAAACAATTTATGTCACGCCGCTATTCTCATAGTGCCGGGTCTCTTGATCGAATTGACAAATAATATTGCTTAAAGCGGTTACAGAATACATTTTTAGCCAAGCAAAGAAATAAAAAAATAAAAATCACATTTGTGCTTCCATGCGTGACTCACACTCTGACACCGTGTTCCCTTTTTATATCTATTTTAACCGGTTCAGCTTATTCTGGCCCCTCTTTTGGTCTCACGTTTTGGTCTGGCGCCATCTTTTGGACAAATTTGGAATTTCAGCTCTGCCAATTTATTCCTGTGAACAATCCATATTCTACCATTTGCACCATCTCTACCCCCATGTTACATGACACCCCCTCTTTGGATTGAAAACAGGTATAAATGATCCCTGATCCCCAAGAGCTACACGGCCATGTCGTCGTCTTCATCTGAGATATTCACAACCTCAGCGGTCGTTAAAGTAGGGCAGGCCGCTGCCATGTCTCCCTGTCGGGCGATCTCTGTGAGGGCGTTGATCAGGCGCGACAACCGACCAGAAGCGTTGTCGTCGTCAGCGTGGTTCTCCACGGCGAGGGCTCTCAGCTCCAGTGTTGAACCCCCTGTGGCCACACTCTCGACATCTGCTTCCTCATTTTCAGCCTCGCTCCCGCGTCCTCCGTCTCGAGCCTCATCGTCGTCCTCAGACTCAGAAGGAGCTGCATCCACATCCAGCGGGCTCACCGGCCGTACGGGGCTGATGGGCGAGTCGAGGGGAGGATCATCCATGTAGCCAGGCCCTCTATACGTACGGCTGCCGTCTGGATCCCGACGCCCCATGCAACCCTCGCATGGCTCTCTGCACCGGACGTAAGACCCATCCAGGGTCCAATGTCCAACACACCGTCCTCCTCCCCGACGCGCAGGCCGGACAAGCCCCACAGGGGCCTCGCTGGGCATCTCCATAGGTCGGTGTAATCCATATCCTGCGTTTGGGTGCGTGTAAAAGTCAGCCGGGAGAAAGCGATGAGGAGCGCTCACTGTCAGACAGCGCCCACATTGCCAATGTGAAGTGACGCATCGGGTGCCGTTCTGTTGACGCCAGGTCATGTGAATCAACGGCCAGATAGTGCCGTGGGTTCTTCCTGCTCCATGCATGAGAACCGTACGTGCCATCAGGGGCCCTGTAGTTGTCTCGAGCAGAGTCGCAGTGGTCATCAAATCCGCACATCCTTCCCATCCGAGATGGTCCAAGCTGGACTGCTCTCCCTCTTTTACATACAGACCGTCAGGGACCAGCCAAGCCAAACTAAAGCCGGCCTGATAACAACAGCTTCCCACATAAGATCTCCCGATCACCCAGGCCAATTTCATATGGCTCATCCCGCATAGGATGCATTTAGGTGCATCCGCAATACGGTGTACAGTCGTTGTTAGGTTCAAAATCAGCAAAAGGATCAGCAGACAAAACCAGTGAGGCAGAATATTGAGTCTTTTCTCGCGAGGAGTGCATTCAGACTTACAGCAATCCGACTACACTAAAAATCTGTTTTACACTCCTCGCTCTTTTTATTTGGAATGCCCTACCCACAGTGTGAGACGATTAGCCCTTAAGGGGGGGGGGGGGTGAAGAGATTGTGGCTTCGTCTCGTAAGAAAAGAAACAAAAAGTAACGCACAAAGTGTTGCGTGCAGATATGGCTATATCAGCAAAACAGTTTAAGCGATATTCCGAGAGATAAAAAGAGAAAGTGACGTTCTTTAAGGAAGATCAGAAGGTTCATGACGCATTGTTTGACGTGTTGTTTTCACGATCTGTTCTGGTGGACGCTGAGCTGTCAGCAGCATCTTGTTTGACACAACCGTCATCTCGCCCCTGACCCAGCCGTAATCCTTCTGTTCTGTTGTACAAGATAAGAATAAGCAAGGCAAAGCAGCAAGCATACTGAACAGTAATATTGTGAATAAGTACTCATTAGAGAACGCATGATAACATCCATCCATCCATCCATCTTCTTCCGCTTATCCGGGGTCGGGTCGCGGGGGCAGCAGCTTTAGGAGGGACTCCCAGACTTCCCTCTCCCCAGCCACTTCATCCAGCTCATCCCGGGGGATCCCAAGGCGTTCCCAGGCCAGCTGAGAGACATAGTCTCTCCAGCGCGTCCTGGGTCGTCCCCGGGGTCTCCTACCGGTGGGACATGCCCGGAACACCTCCCCAGGGAGGCGTCCAGGAGGCATCCTGATAAGATGCCCGAGCCACCTCATCTGGCTCCTCTCAACGTGGAGGAGTAGCGACTCTACTCCGAGTCTCTCCCGGATGACCGAGCTTCTCACCCTATCTCTAAGGGAGAGCCCGGACATCCTGCGGAGAAAACTCATTTCGGCCGCTTGTATCCGAGATCTCGTTCTTTCGGTCACGACCCATAGCTCGTGACCATAGGTGAGGGTAGGAGCGTAAATCGACCGGTAAATTGAGAGCTTTGCCTTTTGGCTCAGCTCTCTCTTCACCACAACGGACCGGTACAGGGTCCGCATTACGGCCGACGCTGCACCGATCCGCCTGTCGATCTCACGCTCCATCCTCCCCTCACTCGTGAACAAGACTCCGAGATACTTGAACTCCTCCACTTGGAGCAGGATCTCATCCCCGATCCGGAGAGGGCATTCCACCCTTTTCCGATCGAGGACCATGGACTCGGATTTGGAGGTGCTGACTGTTAGGGTTTTCAGGTTAGTTTGATCCTATGATTATGTTGGAATGTAGACTGTAATGATTAAATCAATCCTGTCTTGCCCTCACAATGTAATAATTAAATCAATCACGTCTGGCCCTCACAATGCAGAGTCTGTTTCCCACAATAGTGTAAAACACCCCCTGCTCTGATCTTATCAGAGGCCGGGGGTTCACCAAACCTGCCCACTCTCACCCCCACTCTGTTCCTCCTAATAAATATGCCCTTGCAGGAAGGAGAGTTCAGACTTCATTCGATAATCGCTGTTCAGACAGCGACGAATGGACTCTCCACCTGCAGGTGTCTAAAAGAACTTGCTTGTCTTCTGTTTGGTTCTTGCAAAATAAGTTGGAGTGAGCAAATCTCTAACATTTTGGTGCCGAAACCCGGGATCCTCATACCCACCATCTGACCGGCGAAGGAGGACGTGCTGCATTGTCGACAAGCCAGCGTCCATTAGGAGGACCTGGAAAAGAAAGTCCTGGGAAGACAATTCTTCGCTGGGCCAGCATCTTAGGTCTGCCTTCGTCTGACAGAGGTGGATTGACGGGATCCGGCGGTGCAACGAACCAGGGGACAAGTAAGTTAAAGCGCTAAAGATACGGCTTTGGTTTGTCCGGGCTATGAGATTCGGCTTTGGTTTGTCCGAGCTATGAGATTCGGCTTTGGTTTGTCCGAGCTATGAGATTCGGCTTTGGTTTGTCCGAGCTATGAGATTCGGCTTTGGTTTGTCCGAGCTATGAGATTCGGCTTTGGTTTATCCGAGCTATGAGATACGGCTTTGGTTTGTCCGAGCCATGAGGCCTAAAAAAGCGCTGGAGTTAGTGTGATTGAGTGTGTGACTGGTAGGATAAATTGACTAAAAAGCAGTTCTAGCGTTGATCCATGGCAATAAAACAGGCTAGTAATTTGTTGAAAGGTCAATTTAAACCTGCATTGAGGATCCTCAAAGAAAAAAAAAAAAATGAAAAAAAATTGTAAAACCTTAAGCGACTAAAATTAAGATGGGAAATAAGAACGGTAAATCTCTTGCTCTGCTCTTCTTTAAAACGAGAAGTTCATGGCAAGTAGATTTCTTAATTGTATGCAATGCATGCTGAAGTGGAAGAAAATGTATGGAGTACAAGGAAATTTGACAAAGAATTCAGGGTGCATAGTGGCATCCCATTCAATGATACAGCTGAGAGTGCTTATCAACAACAGCTTAAAAATGCGCTCCTCACTAATTTCCGCCCTGAAATGGGCAGTTGGGTGAGGAAACACTTGGTGGAAGCGGACACTGCTTGGTTTACAAAAAAACATGCAGTGGCCCGGAGACGCTGATAAAGGGATTGAGAAAGGCAAAAGTTCTGATGTATTTCATCTAGATGATGATAATGATCTAAATGAAGATACAACGATCTTCTTCCAAAGTTCCCAAAGGGGCAGAGGAAGAGTTAGAGGCCAACAAGGTCGCAGGCCGCCATATAATTCAAAACCCCCACGGGATTCTGACAACTGTTGGAACTGTGGGAGACGAGGACACTTCGCACGAGAGTGTCGTTTTGCAAAACAATATCAATCAAAGGGTGGAGGAAGGAAAAGAGGAAAAGCCTCATTTTTAGCATGACAAGCTTCCTCCTCTTTGACCGCTTATGCTCATACAGAGAAAGAAAGAATAGATGCCCATATGACAGCAAAACATGTCATTGTCAGATTATTAGAATTTTTTTTTTTTTTTTTTAGATTATTAGAAGTCCTGTCCATCCAAGAAGTATGACAATGCTGTTTGTATGCCCAAATTACAAATGACTAGAGCTCAAATTGTGTTACACTGAAGTTAAAATATGCAAATCAAGTGGTAAAGAAATGCAACTTGCTTCTAGAAGATAAATAAATAAAATTAGAATGTGCTGTCCTCGTGTGCATGGGAGGGACCAGCTCATGATCGACCACAGGAAATGGCCAGCCTGTGACGAATCATTGTGGCTGAGACCTACCTTTTGCATGCGAGAGCTGTGCATGTGTGTGCGTATATGTTAAAATGATGAACATTGGCTAAAGTTTTAGTATAAAAAAAAATTTTGCTAGACTGTGGTCTATCCAATTTGCACCGCAGAACAGAAATGATTTTGAAAGATAAAAATGAGAGGAAAAAGAGAGAAATCTGTTTGCAAGCAGAAACTAATCCACACTAGTGTCAAGCCCACATGAGAAATTCGAAGGAAAAAAAAAATGACAGAACATGCTTTCAGGAATTGGAAGAAGCTGAATTGTGAATTTAAGATTTTGCAATGCTACATTTAATAGGAATAATTGATTGGTTGTGTTATAAGATTATATAAAATTCTAAATGCAAGCTAAATCTGAGAGATTGAGTTCTTCAAATTTAAAAACAAAGAAAAACTTCAGATTAATTTGCCAATTGTTTGTTTTAGTTAAGTTTTTTGAATTGGTGGATTGTTCTACCAGGAAACCTGAGTTGAAAATGATATATGAATGTTGTGTGGTGAGCTTGGATGAATTGGGACCAATGTGATAGAAAGACTCCTTTTTGGAGACTGCGTGTGAGATGCAAATGAACATTGATGAATGATAGCCTGAATGAAAAGAAATTACAGGTTGAATGGTTGAAGTTGTTGGCGACTACTATGGAAAATTAGTAGAGCGACTTTGATGAAAGAATGATTTTGAGCAGGTTAAATGTTAGAAAGAAACACGTAGCTTTTGGATTGATAATTAACTAGAAAAAAAAACAACAAAACAAAACTGGAGAACCAGTAACACATGTAGAAGATGTGTGAACTGAGAAATTGAGAAGCGTTTTGGAAAGAAAGTCAAATTAAATGATGATGGAATCGTATGTAGTAAAGAACGCATTCTCCCAAAAAGTTTGTCAAGGTGTGAGGCATGGGCGTTGCCAAGCCTCAAAAAGGGGGGGGAGTGAGTAGGACAGATAGTGGAAGATAGTAATAATACAACACTTTATGACAATGAATTTTCGAATACATTTGGTGTTATATTGTGGTAATTTTTTTGTTCTGGTGTAGATAGGTTAGCAACACGAGAGATTTAGAGGTTCAAAAGAAAGACAGTTAAAAGAAAACATTTTTGATTTGGACAATTGCAGGCTAACAGGAACATGAGAATGATAAGAACTACGAGGTGGGATCCAATTTCATTGGGGAGATTGAGAATTCACAGCACCATACTCTAAGTCACATTTTTGAGCAAGCATGACAATAACATGTGAGAGGTCAAGACATACAGATCAGGGCTTGATGTGGAAAGCAGACCTCGATGAGTTGATTTTCAATAATGATACTGAAGACAACATACTGTCCGATTAAATTGGAACTATAGATAAAATGTAGCTCAAAAATAGGATGAGTTGCAGGATTTACGATATAAAAACGAGACCGCTGTTATTAGGAGAATTTGAAGTTTGGTAAATAAACATTACCAGCAAATTGATGGAAGCAGCTACATTTGGAAATAGTCTTACAAGTTTTTACGTCCCAGCTTGTCATTCTCAGTGTCAGAGTCCCTGAAACCCAATCCGAGACTTCGCCTGCAGCCGTGAACAACCACAAAATGGTGCCTGGCTCTGAAGCACCTTTGACCTTTGGCGAAGGACAAGAAAAGACTGCTGTTGTGCTTGGAGGAGGACAAGTACACTCCGGAGGAAATACAACATCCTCGGGGACGGAAAAGACAGTGAAAAGCGGAGGAACTCACAATGATGAAAATTGACTCATTTGAACAATGGACTCATTCAAGAGTGATGGATGGGGTCGCTCTGAAGCAACAACAAAAGAACACCAACTTGATAGGGTGAAGTGCGGCAAAAAGATATGGACTTGGAGTGTCTGACAACCAAATCGCACTCCTTGCTACGGCGTTCCCAAATTTGGTGAAGCTTGGTTCAAAGTGGAAGGGAGGTTCATTGTGCACTGAGTTTGACAGAACTGAGGAGATTTGATAAATAAATAAATAAAAATTTGAAAAATACGTAGGGCTACAGATTATAATCAGAGATTGAACGGATTTGGATAAAACAAATAGGCTAAAACGGTAGGAAACAAGAGCAAGATCTTATATTTTGGCTCATCAAGCTTAAAACGTAGAGGACGAGTTATATAAATTTTAGAACAGGACATTTGGCAGTCAGGAGGAAGCTAGGTTGCTCGATGTTAGGGTTTTCCAGGTTATCTTTATCGTAGGATTATGTTGGAGTGCAACAGGTAATAAATACCTTACCTTGTCCTCCTTATCACAAGGTCATAAAACATCCCCTGACATGTTTAGACTAGAGGGCAAGGGCTTTAGCCAGCCTACCCATACCCCCACTCTGTTTCTCTTAATAAATATGCCCTTGCAGGAAGGAGACCTTTCAGATTTCATTCCTGGAGCGAGTGATCTCTCCACCTGCAGGTGTCTAAAAGAACTTGCCTTGTCTCTGTGTGGTTTTTGCAAAATAAGTTGGAGTGAGCAAATCTCTAACATTTTGGTGCCGAAACCCGGGACCCTCATACCCATCATCTGGCTGACGGAGGACGACGCGCTGTACACCGTCGACGGGCCAGCGTCCACTAGCCGGACCTGGTAAAGAAAGACCTGGGAAGGAAATTCTTCGCTGGGCCAGCATCTTAGGTCTGCCTTCGTCTGACAGAGGTGGATTGACGGGACCCGGCAGTGCAACGAACCAGGGGACAAGTAAGTTAAAGGCCTGAAGTTGTGTGATTGTGTTGTTGTGAAACGCGTATAAAAAAAAAAAAAAAAAAAAAAAAAAAAAACACGTGAGATTCGGCTTTGGTTTGTCCGAGCTATGAGATTCGGCTTTGGTTTGTCCGAGCTATGAGATACGGCTTTGGTTTGTCCGAGCTATGAGATTCGGCTTTGGTTTGTCCGAGCTATGAGATTCGGCTTTGGTTTGTCCGAGCTATGAGATTCGGCTTTGGTTTGTCCAAGCCATGAGAAAAATACAAAGCGCTTGAGTTTGTGTGGTTGGGAGTGTGACTGGTAGGATAAGTTGACTAAGAAGCAGTTCTAGCATTGATCCACGGCAATAATACAGGCTAGTGATTTGTTGAAAGGTCAATTTAAACCTGCATTGAGGATCCTCAAAGACATAAATAAATAAATAGTAATAATAGTAATAATAATAATAATAATATTTTTGAGAAAAGAGATTGTAAAACCTAAAATTACTAGAATTAAGATGGGAAATAAAAACGGTAAATCTCTACCTCTTGACGGAGATGAGAAGTACATGGCGAGTAGATTTCTTAATTGTATGCAATATATGCCGAAGTGGAAGAAGAAGTATGGAGTAGAAGGGAAGTTGAGAGTTGAAGTGTGGAAGATAGTAGTTGATGTTTTAGAAGAGAGTGTGGATAAAAAGAAAAATGGACTGAAAAAGAAAACAAAAGAAAGAGAATTGGATTGTGCTAAAGTGTGGTTGAAAGCTTCACAAGAGAGAAAAGAACAAATCCAAAAGACAAAAGATAGAAAGATGAAAGGTGATGAGGCTGAGACTATGTTTGTCAGGCCGGAAGACAATGAGGCCGGAGTGCGCAGGCGCACTGCCGCGGCCACGGCTCCCGCCGACGCTGAAGGCGCAGCTCGAGCAGAGGAGCAAGAGGGGCCTTCCGCTCGTACACAAAACTTGTATCCAAGCTTAACAAACCTGCAGCCCCCCCCATATAACAGCAAAAGAAGTCAGGGTCACATTACTAGAAGTCCTGTACAAACAAGAAGTTTGACCACTGCTGCTAGATTTTCTCAAAATTTAGACAAGGTTGATGTGTGCCCAATGATACAGGTGCCAAACCCTAATGTAGGGGAAGGCCAACTCCCACATACATATGTTTTCCGGCCATGGACTTTGGAAGAGGCAAGAAAAGCTGTTGAAGGGGTTACCCCTGTTGCTGAAGACCCAGCTATATGGGCAGAGGACATGGCTGGAATTATACATTCCTATAGACTGAATGGACATGAGGCAGGAGAAGCTGCAATGTCCTCCTTGGGAAAAGACTGGGCAAAGGTTAGAGGAAATTATACAGGTAGAAATAATCAAGGGCCTTTTCCCTATCCCGTTGAGGGAAATCAATTGGGGGAGGAGTATGCAGCACAATGGAATGGTCTTGTGCAAAGAGTGCGAACTATATTTCAAAGACGAGCGAATTATGGTCATTTGGCAGGAATAAAACAGAAGCCTGGCGAAGATACTGATGATTTTCGTTTGAGATTTGAAAAAGAATTCAGGGTGCATAGTGGCATCCCATTCAATGATACAGCTGAGAGTGCTTATCAACAACAGCTTAAAAATGCGCTCCTCACTAATTTCCGCCCTGAAATAGGCAACTGGGTGAGGAAACATTTGGTGGAAGTGGATGTTGCAAGTGTGACAACCACTATGCAATGGGCCAGACATGCTGAAAAAGTGATCAAAAAAGGCAAAAGTTCTGATGTATTTCATCTAGATAATGATGATGATGAACTAGATGAAGATACAACAGTCTTCTTCCAAGGGTCCCAGCAAGCCAGAGGAAGAAGTAGAGGCCAACAAGGTCGCAGGCCGCCATATAATTCAAAGCCCCCACGAGATTCTGACAAGTGTTGGAACTGTGGGAAACGAGGACACTTAGCAAGAGTGTGTCGTTCTGCAAAGCAGTATCAATCAAAGGGTGCAGGAAGGGGCGGGGGAAGGGCCAAATTCTCAGCATGACTAGATCCCCCCCCCTTGACCTCTTGTGCTCCTATAGAGGAAGAAATAGTAGATGTCCATACAGCATGGGACATTCTGAGTGCATTAAAAGAAAAACCATATGTTACTCTAAACATTGGAGGCAGTGATGTCGAGTTTTTGTGTGATACTGGGGCTTGTAAAACTGTGATAAAAACTAAAGTCCCAAATCTAAAGGCCTCCCAAAATACTATTTGGGTGAAATCTGCTGATGGGCAGGTACACAAGGAGAGTATCTCTAATCCAGTTGAAGTGAGAGATAAGGAAACTGGAAGCATGGCTTCAGTTTCGATTGTCCTATCCCCAAAATGTCCCATAAACCTGTTGGGACGAGATCTGATGACTCGGTTGGGAATTGCAATAATTCCAGTAAAGGATGGCATGCGAGCATGTAGAGTGAGAGATGTGGACTCATATGCTGCACAAGCAGGTGAACAGATCTGCTGCTCCTATGCCATCCCTCCTGAACGAAATCCTAAACTCCCAAGCAGATTGCTGGGTGAAGCTCGAAAACAATTGTCCCAACCTGAATCAGAAATGACTTGTACTGAATTACATGTCACCATGAATATTCTCACTGATCCACAAGATGACTATATTGGAAGTTTTCTCAGCGACACAGAAGTAACTTTAACAATCACTGCTCTGTACACTGATCGCAGGTCATTTGCGGCTGCCGCTGTACGCCTGCCCGCTCCTCAGAAAGATAGATACAAATTGTCGGCTGTACCCCACATCTCATTGTTTAAACCTCACAGTATAACGTGGGCAGATGTGGGTTCCCGAATTAAACTTGCTGGATCTGTGACTGATTATGAGGACAAAGGTGATGGGTGGAGCTACAGTACCAGTTGTGACGTGTGGAAGCAAACAGTGTGTGAAGTGGCTGTAGGCAGAGCAGGCGCTTGTGCGCTTCCCTGACTAGTTGACATTTGTTTGAATGAAAAGGAGGAGGGGGAATTGGCTGGGCTTCCTGAAAAACTGTGGACCAAGGGCCCATCTGATGTAGGACTTTTAAAATCCATTTCCCCAGTACAGATCAAACCAAGATCAGAGTGGCGTCCAAGAGTTAAACAATATCCTTTAAAACAGGAGGCAATGAACGGGATTGCCCCTGTTATAAATGATCTTTTGACAGGAGGAATCATTAGGGAGTGTTCGGATTCTCCTTGCAACACTCCCATTTTCCCAGTCCAAAAGGCCGACAAAATTAATTGGCGAATGATACAAGATTTACGAGCAGTGAATGATGCAGTGCAAACAAGAGCACCCAATGTGCCTGACCCACACACACTTCTGAACACTTTGAAACCTAATCAGAAGTATTTCACAGTAATTGATCTCAGCAATGCATTTTTCTCAGTGCCAATTCACCCAGACTCACAGTTTTGGTTCGCTTTTACCTTTAAAGGACAAAGCTATACATACACCAGATTGCCACAAGGATTTGCTGATAGTCCAACTATTTTCGTTCAAGCTATCATGTCCTGTTTGGCTGATTTTCAGATGTCGAACAAAAGCCAACTTCTAGTTTATGTAGATGATCTCCTGGTAGCCTCTGAAACTGAAGCTGCTTGCAAGGCAGACTCCTTAGCATTGTTACACTATCTCTGCAAAACAGGGAATAAAGTGAACAAAAATAAGTTACAATGGGTCAGACAGGAAGTGAACTATTTAGGTCACACTTTGTCAGCTTCTGGAAGACAGATACAAAGAACCAGAAAGCAGATTATTTCAGATACACCGAAACCTGAAACAAAAAAACAAATGATGTCATTTTTGGGGCTCTGCAATTACTGCAGAGCATGGATCCCATATTATGCGGAAAAAACACAACCGCTGCTGGATATTGTGCATGGAGTTCCCATGACAATGACAGAAAAAATCATGTGGACACCAGCAGCGGATGATGCTTTTGTAGTGCTGAAACAGGCTCTGATAGAAACCACAACTCTTATCTTGCCAGACTACAATAAAACCTTTGTGCAAACAGCAGACTGCAGGAATGGTTTTATGACCTCAGTGTTGCTGCAGAGTCATGGCAGCAAACTAAGACCAATTGCATTTTATTCAAAAAAACTGGATCCAGTGGCTCTGTCTTTGCCAGACTGTGTCCAAGCAGTGTGCGCGGCGGCGCTTGCAGTGAGACAATCTGCAGATGTGGTGCTCTTTCACAAAATGGAGCTGCTGGTTCCACATGCTGTAGATGTGTTGCTGCTGCAAAGCAAAATGAACTTTTTGTCACCAGCCAGACATCTGTCCTACACTGCTATACTTCTGTCACAACCACACATTGTGATAAAGAGGTGCACAATCCTTAACCCAGCAACGTTGATCCCGTTGCCAGGGGATGGAATACCACATAACTGTTTGGATGCTACAGAACATCTACAGCTGCCCAGAGGAGATTTAAGTGACACGCCACTTGACAAGGGGGAAAAGTGGTTTGTGGATGGATCATGTTCAAAGGATCCTAAAGGGAACAATCAAAGTGGTTATGCAATTGTGAAATTGCCAAACCAGATTGTTGAAGCAGAGAAGCTTCCATACACCAGGTCAGCACAGGCTGCTGAGCTGATTGCTCTAACAAGAGCTTGTCAATTAGCGGAAGATAAGGAAGTCACTGTATACACAGACAGTCAGTATGCGTTTTCTACTCTGTTCTATTTTGCGAAACAATGGGAGCGCAGAGGGATGACAACATCAACCGGTAAGCCGGTTACCCATGCCTCCTTGTTAAAAGACTTGTTGCAGGCCATTCTTTTACCTGCTAAACTAGCTGTGTGTAAATGTGCTGCTCACACCACTGGCAGAGATGAAGTCTCAAATGGAAACAGATTAGCAGACAAGATTGCAAAAGAAGCAGCTGCAGGGAGACATGGCCATTAAATTTTTTTAATGGGTTCAGAGGACACACAACTCATAGATAAGACTGTACTGACAGATATGCAGGGCAATGCTCCAATGGTAGAAAAACGAATGTGGACGACAAAAGGTGCAATAGTGGATACAGATAATATCCACCGCATCAATGACAAACCTGTTTTACCAAAATCACTTTTTAAGGCAGCAGCGCTTGCGACACATGGGCCTTGCCATGTGTCGACAGGAGGGATGAAGTCCATCATAGATCAACAATTCACTACCTTTGGTTTAGATGCTTACTTAAAAAATTTTTGTAAAGCATGTCCTGTTTGTGTGAAACATAATCCACAAGGAAACATGAGACCTAAGAGAGGCTCATTTCCAAAACCCTCTTATCCATTCCAAATCATGCATATGGATTTTATTGAACTCACACAAAGTGGACCTTACAAATACTGCCTAGTGATGATTGATGCATTTTCAAAATGGGTGGAAGTAGTTCCATCTAAACGCGCAGATGCCTTAACAGTGGCAAAAGCTATCTGCAAAACCATCATACCAACTCATGGCATCCCCCAAACCATTTACAGTGACAATGGTCCACACTTTGTGAACCAAGTTGTGCAGAACATGGCTGTACACCTTGGAATAACGTTAAAAAACCACTGTGCTTGGCATCCTTCGAGCGCAGGCCTGGTTGAACGGGCAAACTTTACCATCAAAAGCAGGTTGAAAAAATGCATGGAAACAACAGGCAGACCTTGGCCAGAGTGCCTCGACTTAGTGAAGCTCTATATGAGAATTACTCCCACTTCAGAAGGACTAACACCTTTTGAAATCATACATGGGAGACCATATAGACTACCAGTGTTCCCTGCAGATTTGCAAAAAGCAGATGAAGAACAGACCTTGGCAGATTATCTAATCAGGACGCTCAAACTGAAAGATGTGTCAAATGCAAATTTACTGCCGCCTGATCTCTCCCCCTCACAGGTGGACAACCCCATCAATCCAGGAGACTGGGTCTACATCAAGGTCATCAAAAGAAAGAACTGGGCCAGCCCGCGGTGGGAGGGACCGTTCCAAGTTTTGCTTGCTACTCCCACGGCGGTAAAAATCTCTCAACGGCCCAGCTGGATTCACCTCAGCCACTGCAAGTTGCAGAGAGTGCTGGACCCCTAATTCGGAGTGGTGGGGAAGGCTGACTACAAAGGGGCCCTGTCGTTTAGGGCGAGGCGTCTCAATGTTGGTGAAGAATTCATCGATCCCCACTCCGCTAGGCGAGGGGATGTCCCAGTGTCTCTGCCATCCTAGTAGCAACGGGGCTCCATATGCCAGATGGATCCTCTGCTGCGTTGTGGTTGGAGCGTGCTATGGTCTATTGACTCATCTGAACAGACCGAATGACAATGTTGCCCGTGGTAAACGATGGTCACATGATGAGAACTATGAAGACTGGTCAGGGGACCCCAGAAACCCATACGAAACCAACACTTGGTACCGGTATGTCAGGTTCACTGTGAGAGCTCACACACAGGAGGGATGCTATGTGTGTTCGAAACTCCCCCCTTCCTCCACGCAAGTTCGCTTGGAGGCCAGAGCAATGAATGTCACTGAAGCAAAATGTATGGCATCCATGGGAGGAGTTGGATATCAGCACCGTGCCGTCGCAGTCAAAGATGCCGACCCTTACCGCCCTGGACTTGCTGACGGTGCCTGTGATCAGCTATTCTGGACAAGTCTCAATGTGACTGTTAGAGGACGAACAATACCACAAGTGGCCTACACAGAGAGACCAGCTGGAGTGAATTACACATGTTACACCCAAGGTAACAAGACCCACGTCTGCATTAACGACGACTGCTCTCCAGGAGGAAACTGGATGGGAGCTCTGGACATCACCGATGAGTGTCAAGATAAGAGAGCCATTTCGGGTGGGGAGGGCTCTCCAACCAACATGGCCACACCATCGAACGGAACATACTTCATACAGAATGGCTGGTGGCTTTGTGGTCACAAGGTTTATCCGATGCTGCCCGCCAACTGGACAGGAGTGTGTGCACCAGTGTGGGTGACAGACCACACCTACAGGATACGACACCATTTGTTGACAGGAGCACATAACTCTACTGGACGTCGACGCAGAGCAGTTGCAACCTTTGACCCTCATGACCCTGTCTGGGGTGCGAACGTTCCAGAGGACTATAAAGTATGGTCTGCCGGAGACAAAGTTGTCCTTGCGCTCTTCCCCCAGAGTGGGGTTGGGAAACTATCGCTCTTCATCGAGACACTGAACTATCGTTTTCAATCCTTTGTGAATCTCTCACTGCAAGTCAACGATGGACAAAATAGAGAGATTCAGGCTATTAGACTGATGGTCTTGCAAAACAGGATGGTTCTGGACTTGTTGACGGCAGCACAAGGTGGTGTGTGCCACATCATTGGGACTTCCTGTTGCACATACATACCAGGAGAAAATGACACCCACATCAACGACGCCATGAATTCACTGAATAACTTACAGCAGGCCATGTCTAATGACAAGGTCCCACATCAGTTTGATTTCTTTTCGTGGTTTTTCTCTGGCAACTGGTGGCAACTGCTTTTGAAATTGCTGTCTCCTGTGCTTGTTGTGCTGATGGTGTTGTGCTTGTTTACGACCTGCGTTATCCCGTGTTTGAAGTCTGCTGTGTCAAAGTTTGTGTCCTCTACTGTAGCCCAGGTTCACATACAACTCCTTAGAGATGACGGATGTGATGACGATGATGAAGCGGGGATTGCGTAGATGCTGTTCTATTGAGCATGTTTTACAGAAACTTGATGATTTGACCATCGAAAATGCTTCGCAAGTGATGGATACAATGATGTACTGTTTCTGTGTTTTTCTTTTTATTTTTTATTATTCATAGCATTCTGGTCGTCTTAGGCAAAGGGACCGTGTAAGAATTTTCCTGCTAATAACATCTGGCCGGCAGGTTTTTCGCTTACACAATAAGTTTGATCTTGGGGTATCAAGGTAATGCCTCGTCTTCACTGGAAAGTGTTGCTATCATTGTTTGTTGTTTTTATTTTTACCATTCTACTTTCTTCATTATACGTATATATGTTTTTTTTTCCTTGCTTGTCTTTGTTGTTTGGGGTGGCATAATCATATGATAAATCAGGAGGGAGATGTTAGGGTTTTCCAGGTTATCTTTATCGTAGGATTATGTTGGAGTGCAACAGGTAATAAATACCTTACCTTGTCCTCCTTATCACAAGGTCATAAAACATCCCCTGACATGTTTAGACTAGAGGGCAAGGGCTTTAGCCAGCCTACCCATACCCCCACTCTGTTTCTCTTAATAAATATGCCCTTGCAGGAAGGAGACCTTTCAGATTTCATTCCTGGAGCGAGTGATCTCTCCACCTGCAGGTGTCTAAAAGAACTTGCCTTGTCTCTGTGTGGTTTTTGCAAAATAAGTTGGAGTGAGCAAATCTCTAACACTCGATGTACCTACTCAATACAATAGTAAGTTCTTTTTATACCACAATGGAGGTTGGATGGTCAGAAAGTTAGGTACGTTCAATTTTTAACATTCACACAATCATGCATAGGAGTCACAAGGCAACAGTTAACAAGACAATGACTGCAATAGGGGCCACCTACGACTGCACCGACATGGAAAAGTAGAAGTGAGAGAGCAGAGTATGGGATTATATGCTAAAACGTCTGCTATACAGTTACCAATAGGAGATTCTGTCAAGAGAAGCTACATGAGAGATGGATTAGAATCTCTTTGTCTGCGTGTGTGCGTGCAGATGTGTGTGTGTGTGTGTGTGTGTGTGTACACCCTGTGTGGGTGCGAGCGTGTGAGGACAAAGAAGGCATGGATAAGACAATCTCTTTTAAACCAGGAGGCAATAAATGGGAACGCCCCTGTCATAAATAGTTTTTGGTTAAAGGGAATCATTAGGAAGTGTCCAAACTCTTCCCGCAAACATTCCTATTTGCCAGTTAAATGGGCACTACAATTGACTACGAGAGTTGCAAACAACAGATGAAGAGCAGTCCTTGGCAGATTATATGATCAGGACGCTCAAACTGTGTCAAAGACAAATTTACTGCCGCTTGATCTTTCCTCCTCACAGGTCGACAACCCCATAAATCCAGTAGACTGGGTCTACATCGAGGTCATCAAAGGAAAGAACTGGGCCAGCCACGACGGGAGGGACCATTCCAAGTCTTGCTGACTACACATGTTGCACCCAAGGTTGCAGGACCCACAAATGCATTAACGACGACTGCTCTCCAGGAGGAAACTGGATGGGAGCTTTGGACATCACCGCTGTGTGCCAGGATGAGAGAGCCGTTTTCAAGGTGTAAGGGCTCTACTACCAACATGGCTGCACCATCGGACGGGACCTACTTCAGCCAGAAGTTCAGAGGCACTGCCTCACACCTGCATCCTATGAGTGCACGTGCCTGTTCAGTACGGATCATGGTTTTGTGGTCACAGGAGTTGTCCGATGCTGCCTGCCAACTGGACACGAGTGTGTGCGCCAGTGTGTGTGACAGACCTCACCTACAGACTAGAACATCAGCAGCTGACGAAAATGCGAGCACATATACAACTTCTTAGACGTGACAGATGTGATAATGATAATGAGACGTGGATTGCGTAGATGCTGTTCTGTTGAGCATGTATTACGGAAACTTGTTGATTTGACCATCAAATATGCTTCGCAAGTAATGGATACGCTGATGTACTGTTTCTTTGTTTTTCTTTTTGTTTTTATTGATAGCATTCTGGTCGCCTTAAGGCAAAGGGACCGTGTAAGAATTTTCCTGCTAATAACATCTGGCCAGCAGGTTTTTCGCTTACACAATAAGTTTGATCTGGGGTATTAAGGTAATGCCTCATCTTCACTGGAAAGTGTTGCTATCATTGTTTGTTGTTTTTATTTTTCCTATTCTTCTTTCTTCATTATACATATATATGTGTTTTTTTCTTACTTGTCTTTGTTGTTTGGGGTGACATAATCATATGATAAAACAGGAGGGAGATGTTAGGGTTTTCCAGGTTATCTTGATCCTATGATTATGTTGGAATGTAACCTGTAATACTTAAACTCGCCTGTCCTGTCTTAACAAAAGTAGTAGAACAAAGTGACTAGCTGCAGAGGAAGCAATCAAAGTTGTTTAGTTCACACAACATCGTGAAGGACCCCCTGCTGTGCTTTGATCAGCCAGGGGCTTCGGCCATTTGTCTACTCTGACCCCCACTCTCACCCCCACTCTGTTCCTCCTAATAAATATGCCCTTGCAGGAAGGAGAGTTCAGACTTCATTCGATAATCGCTGTTCAGACAGCGACGAATGGACTCTCCACCTGCAGGTGTCTAAAAGAACTTGCTTGTCTTCCGTGTGGTTCTTGCAAAATAAGTTGGAGTGAGCAAATCTCTAACAAATGATGTACTGTTTCTGTGTTTTTCTCAGAATGCTATGAATAAAAAATAATTCATAGCATTCTGGTCGCCTGTGGCACAGGGGCCGTGTAAGAATTTTCCTGCTAATAACATCTGGCCAGCAGGTTTTTCGCTTACACAATAAGTTTGATCTGGGGTATTGAGGTAATGCCTCATCTTCACTGGAAAGTGTTGCTATCATTGTTTGTTGTTTTTTTTTTTTACCATTCTACTTTCTTCATTATATATATATATATATATATATATATATATATATATATATATATATATATATATATATATATATATATATATATATATATATATATATATATATATATATATATATATGTGTGTGTTTTTTTCTTGCTTGTCTTTGTTGTTTGGGGTGGCATAATCATATGATAAATCAGGAGGGAGTTGTTAGGGTTTTCCAGGTTATCTTTATCGTAGGATTATGTTGGAATGCAACAGGTAATAAATACCTTACCTTGTCCTCCTTATCACAAGGTCGTAAAACATCCCCTGACATGTTTAGACTAGAAGACAAGGGCTTTAGCCAGCCTACCCATACCCCCACTCTGTTTCTCTTAATAAATATCCACGTGCAGGAAGGAGGGCAGACTTCATTCCTGTAGCGAGTGAACTCTCCACCTGTAGGTGTCTAAAAGAACTTGCCTGTCTCCTGTGGTTCTTGCAAAATAAGTTGAAATGAGCAAATCTCTAACAGCCATAGTGGCCAGACTCTCGGGCTCACCGCAGACCAGTACCGTTACATCAGCCTCGCATCGGCCCGCGGTGGCCAGCAGCAGCAGCAGCAGCAGCAGCAGCAGCAGCAGCAGCAGCAGCAGCAGCAGCAGCAGCAGCAGCAGCAGCAGCAGCAGCAGCAGCAGCAGCGTCCAACGTATTCCAAGTATGCGTGAGTGCATGAGAACGATGTCTATGAGACAAGTGGTTGCCATGTGCAAAGAACGTAACATCGATGTGAGAAATGAAGATACCGGGCGCCCGTACACCCACGCAGAGCTGTGCAAGAAGCTAACGGGCAGTTCTCCCACCATCACGGTACCCGAAACGGGACTGGTGGTGGACCCGGCGCCCGCAAACAGTCTAGTGTACATTAAGATGCCCCACACTATGCTGCATAACACAGTTCGCGCAGCCCACGGTGTCACGTACAGCTTTGTGGCCGTGACGGACTCTGTTCCGGGCACTTACAAGCCTGTGGATCCGGAGCACTATGTCGTCTGTCACACCCCTCCGAAGGACATTGCAGTGCAGCTGTCACCCATCGACGGTTGGGGCCCGGACATCAAGTGGACACTGTTTGTGTCGCTGTCCGCGTACAGCACCACAAACACACCGGTGTTTTGCTCATGACGAGAGACTGTATTTGAATCTCCCCGATCGACAGTGCGCATACGAGATGTACAAAGGCCTCAGGGCATCGCCTGTACAAGTGGAGTCTTCCCAATCGACAGTGCGCATATGCGATGTACAAAGGCCTCGGGGCATCGCCTGTACAAGTTGAATCTCCCCAATCGACAGTGCGCACGTGTGATGTACAAAGGCCTCGGTACATCGTATAGGCACTACCATGGCAACACCCAAGAGGAACCGATCCAACCTCTATACGACATACACCACGTGCATGCGGAATATGCGGCACGACATAGCGGAGTATGCCCGAAGAAAAGGATTGGAGACCACTATTAACGGTCGGGATATGACAAAGTCCGAGATGTGCGCCATGCTGTTTAGGGATCGGGTACCGCAACAACGGGTGAGCATAGACAATGCCGTTAGGACTCACAGTCTGGGGCAATTGCAGAACATGTGCACGGAAAAGGGCATCCCTTACCTGAATGAGCGAGGCATGCCCCTGACTAAGTACGCGTTGTGTGAGATGTTGTTTCACCCGGCCGAACGCACGCTCCAAGAGACAGTTCAGCCTAATGAAAACGACTGCACCATGAGTCACCCACTCCACGATGAGGCTGTGGATCGCGTCCTGGTAAAATACAACACTACTCAACTCCAGTTTATGTGCAGCGATCCGGATATTGTTATCATGGACAGGGGCAGAGCCGTTGACAAAGCGACCATAGTGGCCAGACTCTCGGGCTCACCGCAGACCAGTACCGTTTCATCAGCCTCGCATCGGCCCGCGGTGGCCAGCAGCAGCAGCAGCAGCAGCAGCAGCAGCAGCAGCAGCAGCAGCAGCAGCAGCAGCAGCAGCAGCAGCAGCAGCAGCAGCAGCAGCAGCGTCCAACGTATTCCAAGTATGCGTGAGTGCATGAGAACGATGTCTATGAGACAAGTGGTCGCCATGTGCAAAGAACGTAACATCGATGTGAGAAATGAAGATACCGGGCGCCCGTACACCCACGCAGAGCTGTGCAAGAAGCTAACGGGCAGTTCTCCCACCATCACGGTACCCGAAACGGGACTGGTGGTGGACCCGGCGCCCGCAAACAGTCTAGTGTACATTAAGATGCCCCACACTATGCTGCATAACACAGTTCGCGCAGCCCACGGTGTCATGTACAGCTTTGTGGCCGTGCAAGACTCTGTTCCGGGCACTTACAAGCCTGTGGATCCGGAGCACTATGTCGTCTGTCACACCCCTCCGAAGGACATTGCAGTGCAGCTGTCGCCCATCGACGGTTGGGGCCCGGACATCAAGTGGACACTGTTTGTGTCGCTGTCCGCGTACAGCACCACAAACACACCGGTGTTTTGCTCATGACGAGAGACTGTATTCGAATCTCCCCGATCGACAGTGCGCATACGAGATGTACAAAGGCCTCGGGGCATCGCCTGTACAAGTTGAGTCTCCCCAATCGACAGTCCGCATATGCGATGTACAAAGGCCTCGTGGCATCGCCTGTACAAGTTGAATCTCCCCAATCGACAGTGCGCATGTGTGATGTACAAAGGCCTCGGTAAATCGTATAGGCACTACCATGGCAACACCCAAGAGGAACCGATCCAACCTCTATACGACATACACCACGTGCATGCGGAATACGCGGCACGACATAGCGGAGTATGCCCGAAGAAAAGGATTGGAGACCACTATTAACGGTCGGGATATGACAAAGTCCGAGATGTGCGCCATGCTGTTTACGGATCGGGTACCGCAACAACGGGTGAGCATAGACAATGCCGTTAGGACTCACAGTCTGGGGCAATTGCAGAACATGTGCACGGAAAAGGGCATCCCTTACCTGAATGAGCGAGGCATGCCCCTGACTAAGCGCGCGTTGTGTGAGATGTTGTTTCACCCGGCCGAACGCACGCTCCAAGAGACAGTTCAGCCTAATGAAAACGACTGCACCATGAGTCACCCACTCCACGATGAGGCTGTGGATCGCGTCCTGGTAAAATACAACACTACTCAACTCCAGTTTATGTTCAGCGATCCGGATATTGTGATCATGGACAGGGGCAGAGCCGTTGACAAAGCGGATGTTAGGGTTTTTCAAATTATCCTTATCGTATGATTATGTTGGAATGCAACCGGTAATAAATAACCTACCTTGTCTCATCCTACACAAGGTCGTAAAACATCCCCTGATATGTTTTGACTAGAGCACAAGGGCTTCCTATTCAGTCTACTCTTATCCCCACTCTTTCTCTTAATAAATATGCCTTTGCAGTTGGGAGAGGCTCCAGATTTCATTCCTGTAGCGAGTGATCTCTCCACCTGCAGGTGTCTAAAAGAACTTGCCTTGTCTCCCGTGTGGTTCTTGCAAAATAAGTTGGAGTGAGCAAATCTCTAACATTTTGGTGCCGAAACCCGGGACCTCTCATACCCATCATCTGGTTGACGGAGGACGACGCGCTGTACACCGTCGACGGGCCAGCGTCCACTAGCCGGACCTGGTAAAGAAAGACCTGGGAAGGAAATTCTTCACTGGGCCAGCATCTTAGGTCTGCCTTCGTCTGACAGAGGTGGATTGACGGGACCCGGCAGTGCAACGAACCAGGGGACAAGTAAGTTAAAGGCCTGAAGTTGTGTTGTGTTGTTAAACGCGTAACACGTAGAGGTGCACGAGAGCCAGCTTGGGTTCAAGTCCCAGTGGAAGAAACAGGCTAAGAAAGGCAGAGCTTCTTTTTCGTTCATCGTAGAAGTGTGTAGACTCTTCTTTGTCTGTTTTTCCGAGCTGAGGGATCTGGCTTGGGTTAGAGTCCCAGTGGAAGGAATGTGCTAAGAAACACGGAGCTTCTTTTTTGTTAATCAAAGAAGGGCGTAGATTTTTCTTTGTATGTTTTTCCAAGCCAAAGAACAGCTTGGGTTCAAGTCCCAGTGGAAGAAACGGGCTAAGAAAAACAGAGCTTCTTTTTCTTAATTGAAGAAGGGAATAGATTTTTTCTTTTGTCCGTTTTTCCAAAGCTGTTTGGGAGGGTTTTACACCCATCCCTGGATAGGCCTGGAAAAAAAAAAAGCGCTGGAGTTGATTGAGTGTGTAACTGGTAGGATAAATTGACTAAATAGCAGTTCTAGCATTGATCCACGGCAATAATACAGGCTAGTAATTTGTTGAAAGGTCGATTTAAACCTGCATTGAGGATCCTCAAAGAGTCAAAGAAATAAATAAGTAATAATAATAATAATAATAATAATAATAATAATAATAATAATAATAATAATAATAATAATAATAATAATATTGAGAAAAAGAAATTGTATAACCTAAAATTACTAGAATTAAGATGGGAAATAAAAACGGTAAATCTCTACCTCTTGACGGAGATGAGAAGTACATGGCGATTTCTTAATTGTATGCAATATATGCCGAAGTGGAAGAAAAAGTATGGAGTAGAAGGGAAGTTGAGAGTTGAAGTGTGGAAGATAGTAGTTGATGTTTTAGAAGAGAGTGTGGATAAAAAGAAAAATAGACTGAAAAAGAAAAGAAAAGAGAGAGAATTGGATTGTGCTAAAATGTGGTTGAAAGCTTCACAAGAGAGAAAAGAACAAATCCAAAAGACAAAAGATAGAAAGATGAAAGGTGATGAGGCTGAGACTATGTTTGTCAGGCCGGAAGACAATGAGGCCGCAGTGCGCAGGCGCACTGCCGCGGCCATGACTCCAGCCGAAACTGAAGGCGCAGCTCAAGCAGAGGAGCAAGAGGGGCCTTCCGCTCGTACGCAAAACTTATATCCAAGCTTAACAAACCTGCAGCCCCCCCCCCATATAACAGCAAAATAAGTCAGGGTCACATTATTAGAAGTCCTGTACAAACAAGAAGTTTGACCACTGCTGCTAAATTTTCTCAAAATGTAGACAATGTTGATGTGTGCCCAATGATACAGGTGCCCAACCCTATTGTAGGCGAAGGCCAACCCCCACATACATATGTTTTCCGGCCATGGACTCTGGAAGAGGCGAGAAAAGCAGTTGAAGGGGTTACCCCTGTTGCTGAAGACCCAGATATATGGGCAGAGGACATGGCTGGAATTATACATTCCTATAGACTGAATGGACATGAGGCAGGAGAGGCTGCAATGTCCTCCTTGGGAAAAGACTGGGCAAAGGTTAGAGGAAATTATACAGGTAGAAATAATCAAGGGCCTTTTCCCTATCCCATTGAGGGAAATCAATTGGGAGGGGAGTATGCAGCACAATGGAATGGTCTTGTGCAAAGAGTGCGAACTATATTTCAAAGACGAGCGAATTATGGTCATTTGGCAGGAATAAAACAGAAGCCTGGTGAAGATACTGATGATTTTCGTTTGAGATTTGAAAAAGAATTCAGGGTGCATAGTGGCATCCCATTCAATGATACAGCTGAGAGTGCTTATCAACAACAGCTTAAAAATGCGCTCCTCACTAATGTCCGCCCTGAAATAGGCAACTGGGTGAGGAAACATTTGGTGGAAGTGAATGTTGCAAGTGTGACAACAACTATGCAATGGGCCAGACATGCTGAAAAAGTGATCAAAAAAGGCAAAAGTTCTGATGTATTTCATCTAGATAATGATGATGATGAACTAGATGAAGATACAACAGCCTTCTTCCAAGGGTCCCAGCAAGGCAGAGGAGGAGGTAGAGGCCAACAAGGTCGCAGGCCGCCATATAATTCAAAACCCCCACGAGATTCTGACAACTGTTGGAACTGTGGGAAACGAGGACACTTTGCAAGAGTGTGTCGTTCTGCAAAACAATATCAATCAAAGGGTGCAGGAAGGGGCAGAGGAAAGGCCAAATTTTCAGCATGACTAGATTCCCCCCCTTTGACCTCTGATGCTCCTATAGAGGAAGAAATAGTAGATGTCCATACAGCATGGGACATTCTGAGTGCATTAAAAGAAAAACCATATGTTACTCTAAACATTGGAGGCAGTGATGCCGAGTTTTTGTGTGATACCGGGGCTTGTAAAACCGTGATAAAAACTAAAGTCCCAAATCTAAAGGCCTCCTAAAATACTATTTGGGTGAACTCTGCTGATGGGCAGGTACACAAGGAAATTATCTCTAATCCAGTTGAAGTGAGAGATAAGGAAACTGGAAGCATGGCTTCAGTTTCGATTTTCCTATCCCCAAAATGTCCCATAAACCTGTTGGGACGAGATCTGATGACTCGGTTGGGAATTGCAATAATTCCAGTAAGGGATGGCATGCGAGCATGTAGAGTGAGAGATGTGGACTCATATGCTGCACAAGCAGGTGAACAGATTTGCTGCTCCTATGCCATCCCTCCTGAACGAAATCCTAAACTCCCAAGCAGATTGCTGAGTGAAGCTCGAAAACAAATGTCCCAACCTGAATCAGAAATGACTTGTACTGAATTACATGTCACCATGAATATTCTCACTGATCCACAAGATGACTATATTGGAAGTTTTCTCAGCGACACAGAAGTAACTTTAACAATCACTGCTCTGTACACTGACCACAGGTCATTTGCAGCTGCCGCTGTGCTCTTGCCCGCTCCTCAGAAAGACAGATACAAATTGTCGGCTGTACCCCACATCTCATTGTTTAAACCTCACAGCATAACGTGGGCAGATGTGGGTTCCCGAATTAAACTTGCTGGATCTGTGACTGATTATGAGGACAAAGGTGATGGGTGGAGCTACAGTACCAGTTGTGATGTGTGGAAGCAAACAGTGTGTGAAGTAGCTGTAGGCAGAGCAGGCGCTTGTGCACTTCCCTGACTAGTTGACATTTATTTGAATGAAAAGGAGGAGGGGGAATTGGCTGGGCTTCCTGAAAAACTGTGGACCAAGGGCCCATCTGATGTAGGACTTCCAAACCAAGATCAGAGTGGCGTCCAAGAGTTAAACAATATCCTTTAAAACAGGAGGCAATGAACGGGATTGCCCCTGTTATAAATGATCTTTTGACAGGAGGAATCATTAGGGAGTGTTCGGATTCTCCTTGCAACACTCCCATTTTTCCAGTCCAAAAGGCCGACAAAATTAATTGGCGAATGATACAAGATTTACGAGCAGTGAATGATGCAGTGCAAACAAGAGCACCCAATGTGCCTGACCCACACACACTTCTGAACACTTTGAAACCTAATCAGAAGTTTTTCACAGTAATTGATCTCAGCAATGCATTTTTCTCAGTGCCAATTCACCCAGACTCACAGTTTGAGGTTCGCTTTTACCTTTAAAGGACAGAGCTATACATACACCAGATTGCCACAAGGATTTGCTGATAGTCCAACTATTTTCGTTCAAGCTATCATGGCCTGTTTGGCTGATTTTCAGATGTCAAACAAAAGCCAACTTCTAGTTTATGTAGATGATCTCCTGGTAGCCTCTGAAACTGAAGCTGCTTGCAAGGTAGACTCCTTAGCATTGTTACTGTTACACTATAGGGAATGAAGTGAGCAGAAATAAGTTACAATGGGTCAGACAGGAAGTGAACTATTTAGGTCACACTTTGTCGGCTTCTGGAAGACAGATACAAAGAACCAGAAAGCAGATTATTTCAGATACACTGAAACCTGAAACAAAAAAACAAATGATGTCATTTTTGGGGCTCTGCAATTACTGCAGAGCATGGATCCCACATTATGCGGAAAAAACACAACCGCTGCTGGATATTGCGCATGGAGTTCCCATGACAATGACAGAAAAAATCATGTGGACACCAGTAGCGGATGATGCTTTTGTAGTGCTGAAACAGGCTCTGATAGAAACCACAACTCTTATCTTGCCAGACTACAATAAAACCTTTGTGCAAACAGCAGACTGCAGGAATGGTTTTATGACCTCAGTGTTGCTGCAGAGTCATAGCAGCAAACTAAGACCAATTGCATTTTATTCAAAAAAACTGGATCCAGTGGCTCTGTCTTTGCCGGACTGTGTCCAAGCAGTATGCGCGGCGGCGCTTGCAGTGAGACAATCTGCAGATGTGGTGCTCTTTCACAAAATGGAGCTGCTGGTTCCACATGCTGTAGATGTGTTGCTGCTGCAAAGCAAAATGAACTTTTTGTCGCCAGCCAGACATCTGTCCTACTCTGCTATACTTCTGTCACAACCACACATCGTGATAAAGAGGTGCACAATCCTTAACCCAGCAACGTTGATCCCGTTGCCAGGGGATGGAACACCACATAACTGTTTGGATGCTACAGAACATCTACAGCTGCCCAGAGAAGATTTAAGTGACACGCCACTTGACAAGGGGGAAAAGTGGTTTGTGGATGGATCATGTTCAAAGGATCCTAAAGGAAACAATCAAAGTGGTTATGCAATTGTGAAATTGCCAAACCAGATTGTTGAAGCAGAGAACCTTCCATACACCAGGTCAGCACAGGCTGCTGAGCTGATTGCTCTAACAAGAGCTTGTAAATTAGCGGAAGATAAGGAAGTCACTGTATACACAGACAGTCAGTATGCATTTTCTACTCTGTTCTATTTTGCGAAACAATGGGAGCGCAGAGGGATGACAACATCAACCGGTAAGCCGGTTACCCATGCCTCCTTGTTAAAAGAATTGTTGCAGGCCATTCTTTTACCTGCTAAATTAGCTGTGTGTAAATGTGCTGCTCACACCACTGGCAGAGATGAAGTCTCAAATGGAAACAGATTAGCAGACAAAATTGCAAAAGAAGCAGCTGCAGGGATACATGGCCATGAATTTTTTTTAATGGGTTCAGAGGACACACAACTCATAGATAAGACTGTACTGACAGATATGCAGGGCAATGCGCCAATGGTGGAAAAACGAATGTGGACGACAAAAGGTGCAATAGTGGATACAGATAATATCCACCGCATCAATGACAAACCTGTTTTACCAAAATCACTTTTTAAGGCAGCAGCGCTTGCGACACATGGGCCTTGCCATGTGTCGACAGGAGGGATGAAGTCCATCATAGATCAACAATTCACTACCTTTGGTTTAGATGCTTACTTAAAAAAAAATTTGTAAAGCATGTCCTGTTTGTGTGAAACATAATCCACAAGGAAACATGAGACCTAAGAGAGGCTCATTTCCAAAACCCTCTTATCCA
This sequence comes from Syngnathus scovelli, assembly GCF_024217435.2. Lineage (NCBI taxonomy): Eukaryota > Metazoa > Chordata > Actinopteri > Syngnathiformes > Syngnathidae > Syngnathus > Syngnathus scovelli. Next base: position 16,105,913 of record NC_090857.1, read on the forward strand.
TTTCAAATCATGCATATGGATTTTATTGAACTCACACAAAGTGGACCTCACAAATACTGCCTAGTGATGATTGATGCATTTTCAAAATGGGTGGAAGTAGTTCCATCTAAACGCGCAGATGCCTTAACAGTGGCAAAAGCTATCTGCAAAACCATCATACCAACTCATGGCATCCCCCAAACCATTTACAGTGACAATGGTCCACACTTTGTGAACCAAGTTGTGCAGAACATGGCTGTACACCTTGGAATAACGTTAAAAAAACACTGTGCTTGGCATCCTTCGAGCGCAGGCCTGGTTGAACGGGCAAACTTTACTATCAAAAGCAGGTTGAAAAAATGCATGGAAACAACAGGCAGACCTTGGCCAGAGTGCCTCGACTTAGTGAAGCTCTATATGAGAATTACTCCCACTTCCGAAGGACTAACACCTTTTGAAGTCATACATGGGAGACCATACAGACTACCAGTGTTCCCTGCAGATTTGCAAAAAGCAGACGAAGAACAGACCTTGGCAGATTATCTAATCAGGACGCTCAAACTGAAAGATGTGTCCAATGCAAATTTACTGCCGCCTGATCTCTCCCCCTCACAGGTGGACAACCCCATCAATCCAGGAGACTGGGTCTACATCAAGGTCATCAAAAGAAAGAACTGGGCCAGCCCGCGGTGGGAGGGACCGTTTCAAGTTTTGCTTGCTACTCCCACGGCGGTTAAGATTTCTCAACGGCCCAGTTGGATTCACCTCAGCCACTGCAAGTTGCAGAGAGTGCTGGACCCCTAATTCGGAGTGGTGGGGAAGGCTAACTACAAAGGAGTCCCATTGTTTAGGGTGAGACGTCTCACTGTTGGTGAAGAATTCATCGATCCCCACTCCGCTAGGCGAGGGGATGTCCCGGTGTCTCTGCCATCCTAGTAGCAACGGGGCTCCATATGCCAGATGGATCCTCTGCTGCGTTGTGGTTGGAGCGTGCTATGGTCTATTGACTCATCTGAACAGACCAAATGACAATGTTGCCCGTGGAAAACGATGGTCGCATGATGAGAACTTTGAGGACTGGTCATGGGACCCCAGAAACCCATACGAAACCAACACTTGGTACCGGTATGTCAAGTTCACTGTGAGAGCTCACACACGGGAGGCGTGCTATGTGTCTTCGAAACTCCCCCCTTCCTCCACGCAAGTTCGCTTGGAGGCCAGAGCAATGAATGTCACTGAAGCAAAATGTATGGCACCGCCCTGGACTTGCTGACGGTGCCTGTGATCAGCTATTCTGGACAAATCTCAATGTGACTGTTAGAGGACGAACAATACCACAAGTGGCCTACACAGAGAGACCAGCTGGAGTGAATTACACATGTTACATCCAAGGTAACAAGACCCACGTCTGCATTAACGACGACTGCTCTCCAGGAGGAAACTGGATGGGAGCTTTGGACATCACCGATGAGTGTCAAGATAAGAGAGCCATTTCAGGTGGTGAGGGCTCTCCAACGAACATGGCTACACCATCGAACGGAACATACTTCATACAGAATGGCTGGTGGCTTTGTGGTCACAAGGTTTATCCGATGCTGCCCGCCAACTGGACAGGAGTGTGTGCACCAGTGTGGGTGACAGACCACACCTACAGGATACGACATCATCAGCTGACAGGAGCACACAACTCTTCTGGACGTCGACGCAGAGCAGTTGCAACCTTTGACCCTCATGACCCTGTCTGGGGTGCGAACGTTCCAGAGGACCATAAAGTATGGTTCGTCGGAGACAAAGTTGTCCTTGCGCTCTTCCCTCAGATTGGGGTTGGGAAACTATCGCTCTTCATCGAGACACTGAACTATCGTTTTCAATCCTTTGTGAATCTCTCACTGCAAGTCAATGATGGACAAAATAGAGAGATTCAGGCTATTAGACTGATGGTCTTGCAAAAAGTTCTGGACTTGTTGACGGCAGCACAAGGTGGCGTGTGCCACATCATTGGGACTTCCTGTTACACATACATACCAGGAGAAAATGACACCCACATCAACGACGCCATGAATTCACTGAAGAACTTACAGCAGGCCATGTCTAATGACAAGGTCCCACATCAGTTTGATTTCTTTTCGTGGCTATTCTCTGGCAACTGGTGGCAACTGCTTTTGAAATTGCTGTCTCCTGTGCTTGTTGTGCTGGTGGTGTTGTGCTTGTTTACGTCCTGCGTTATCCCATGTTTGAAGTCTGCTGTGTCGAAGTTTGTGTCCTCTACTGTAGCCCAAGTTCATATACAACTTCTTAGAGATGACGGATGTGATGACGATAATGAAGCGTGGATTGCGTAGATGCTGTTCTATTGAGCATGTTTTACAGAAACCTGATGATTTGACCATCGAAAATGCTTCGCAAGTGATGGATACAATGATGTACTGTTTCTGTGTTTTTGTTTTTTATTGATAGCATTCTGGTCGCCTGTGGCAACGGGGCCGTGTAAGAATTTTCCTGCTAATAACATCTGGCCAGCAGGTTTTTCGCTTACACAATAAGTTTGATCTGGGGTATTGAGGTAATGCCTCATCTTCACTGGAAAGTGTTGCTATCATTGTTTGTTGTTTTTTATTTTTACTATTCTTCTTTCTTCATTATACATATATATGTGTTTTTTTTACTTGTCTTTGTTGTTTGCGGTGGCATAATCATATGATAAAACAGAGGGAGATGTTAGGGTTTTTCAAATTATCCTTATCGTATGATTATGTTGGAATGCAACCGGTAATAAATAACCTACCTTGTCTCATCCTACACAAGGTCGTAAAACATCCCCTGATATGTTTTGACTAGAGCACAAGGGCTTCCCATTCAGTCTACTCTTACCCCCACTCTTTCTCTTAATAAATATGCCTTTGCAGTTGGGAGAGGCTCCAGATTTCATTCCTGTAGCGAGTGATCTCTCCACCTGCAGGTGTCTAAAAGAACTTGCCTTGTCTCCCGTGTGGTTCTTGCAAAATAAGTTGGAGTGAGCAAATCTCTAACAGCGGCCATAGTGGCCAGACTCTCGGGCTCACCGCAGACCAGTACCGTTACATCAGCCTCGCATCTGCCCGCGGTGGCCAGCAGCAGCAGCAGCAGCAGCAGCAGCAGCAGCAGCAGCAGCAGCAGCAGCAGCAGCAGCAGCAGCAGCAGCAGCAGCAGCAGCAGCAGCGTCCAACGTATTCCAAGTATGCGTGAGTGCATGAGAACGATGTCTATGAGACAAGTGGTCGCCATGTGCAAAGAACGTAACATCGATGTGAGAAATGAAGATACCGGGCGCCCGTACACCCACGCAGAGCTGTGCAAGAAGCTAACGGGCAGTTCTCCCACCATCACGGTACCCGAAACGGGACTGGTGGTGGACCCGGCGCCCGCAAACAGTCTAGTGTACATTAAGATGCCCCACACTATGCTGCATAACACAGTTCGCACAGCCCACGGTGTCACGTACAGCTTTGTGGCCGTGCAAGACTCTGTTCCGGGCACTTACAAGCCTGTGGATCCGGAGCACTATGTCGTCTGTCACACCCCTCCGATGGACATTGCAGTGCAGCTGTCGCCCATCGACGGTTGGGGCCCGGACATCAAGTGGACACTGTTTGTGTCGCTGTCCTCGTACAGCACCACAAACACACCGGTGTTTTGCTCATGACGAGAGACTGTATTCGAATCTCCCCGATCGACAGTGCGCATACGAGATGTACAAAGGCCTCGGGGCATCGCCTGTACAAGTTGAGTCTCCCCAATCGACAGTGCGCATATGCGATGTACAAAGGCCTCGGGGCATCGCCTGTACAAGTTGAATCTCCCCAATCGACAGTGCGCATGTGTGATGTACAAAGGCCTCGGTACATCGTATAGGCACTACCATGGCAACACCCAAGAGGAACCGATCGAACCTCTATACGACATACACCACGTGCATGCGGAATACGCGGCACGACATAGCGGAGTATGCCCGAAGAAAAGGATTGGAGACCACTATTAACGGTCGGGATATGACAAAGTCCGAGATGTGTGCCATGCTGTTTACGGATCGGGTACCGCAACAACGGGTGAGCATAGACAATGCCGTTAGGACTCACAGTCTGGGGCAATTGCAGAGCATGTGCCACAAAGCTGTACGTGACACCGTGGGCTGCGCAAACTGTGTTATGCAGCATAGTGTGGGGTATCTTAATGTACACTAGACTGTTTGCGGGTGCCGGGTCCACCACCGGTCCCGTTTCGGGTACCGTGATGGTGGGAGAACTGCCCGTTAGCTTCTTGCACAGCTCTGCGTGGGTGTACGGGCGCCCGGTATCTTCATTTCTCACATCGATGTTACGTTCTTTGCACATGGCGACCACTTGTCTCATAGACATCGTTCTCATGCACTCACGCATACTTGGAATACGTTGGACGCTGCTGCTGCTGCTGCTGCTGCTGCTGCTGCTGCTGCTGCTGCTGCTGCTGCTGCTGCTGCTGCTGCTGCTGCTGCTGCTGCTGCTGCTGCTGCTGCTGCTGGCCACCGCGGGCAGATGCGGCTGCTGCTGCTGCTGCTGCTGCTGCTGCTGCTGCTGCTGCTGCTGCTGCTGGTGGTGGTGCTGGCCACCGCGGGCCGATGCGAGGCTGATGTAACGGTACTGGTCTGCGGTGAGCCCGAGAGTCTGGCCACTATGGCCGCTTTGTCAACGGCTCTGCCCCTGTCCATGATCACAATATCCGGATCGCTGCACATAAACTGGAGTTGAGTAGTGTTGTATTTTACCAGGACGCGATCCACAGCCTCATCGTGGAGTGGGTGACTCATGGTGCAGCCGTTTTCATTAGGCTGAACTGTCTCTTGGAGCGTGCGTTCGGCCGGGTGAAACAACATCTCACACAACGCGTGCTTAGTCAGGGGCATGCCTCGCTCATTCAGGTAAGGGATGCCCTTTTCCGTGCACATGTTCTGCAACATGTTCCCCTCCGCGAGTCGTCACCTTATCGTGGTGGAGGGGTTTGCGTGCTCCTATGATCCTAGGAGCCATGTTGTCGGTGGCTTCATGCCCCTAGTAGGGTCACCCATGGCAAACGGGTCCTAGGTGAGGGGTCAGACAAAGCACGGCTCACCCAAGCCCCTTATGATGAAAAACATAAATGGACTTTGTTTTCCCTCGCCCGGACGCGGGTCACCGGGGCCTCCCTCTGGAGCCAGGCCTGGAGGCGGGGCTCGAAGGCGAGCGTCTGGTGGCCGGGCCTTCGCCCATGGGGCCCGGCCGGGCATAGCCCGAAATGGAAACGTGGGTCCCCCTTCCCATGTGCTCACCACCTGTGGGAGGGGCCGAAGGGGTCGGGTGCAATGTGAGCTGGGCGGCAGCCAAAGGCAGGGACCTTGGCGGTCTGATCCCCGGCTGCAGAAGCTGGCTCTTGGGACATGGAATGTCACCCCTCTGGCTGGAAAGGAGCCCGAGCTGGTGTGCGAGGCAGAAAGATTCCGACTAGATATAGTCGGACTAGCCTCCACGCACAGTTTGGGTTCCGGTACAAGCCCTCTCGAGAGGGGCTGGACTCTCTTCCACTCTGGAGTTGCTCACGGTGAGAGGCGTCGAGCAGGTGTGGGTATACTTATTGCCCCCCGGCTGGGCGCCTGCACATTGGGGTTCACCCCGGTGAACGAGAGGGTAGCCTCCCTCCGCCTTTGGGTGGGGGGACGGGTCCTGACTGTTGTTTGTGTCTATGCACCAAACGGCAGCTCAGAGTACCCACCCTTCTTGGGGTCCCTGGAGGAAGTGCTGGAGAGCGCTCCTTCTGGGGACTCTATCGTTCTACTGGGTGACTTCAATGCTCACGTGGGCAATGACAGTGAGACCTGGAAGGGCGTGATTGGGAGGACCGGCCCCCCTGTATTGAACCCGAGCGGTGTTCTATTGTTGGACTTCTGTGCTCGACACAGATTTTCAATAATGAACACCATGTTCAAACATAAGGGTGTCCATGTGTGCACTTGGCACCAGGACACCCTAGGCCGCAGTTCGATGATCGATTTTGTAGTCGTGTCATCGGATTTGCGGCCGCATGTTTTGGACACTCGGGTGAAGAGAGGGGCGGAGCTGTCAACTGATCACCACCTGGTGGTGGGTTGGCTCCGATGGTGGGGGAAGATGCCGGTCCGACCTGGCAGACCCAAACGCTCTGTGAGGGTCTGCTGGGAACGTCTGGCAGAATCTCCTGTCAGGAAGAGCTTCAACTCCCACCTCCGGCAGAGCTTTTCCCACGTCCCGGGGGAGGCGGGGGACATTGAGTCTGAGTGGACCATGTTCCGCGCCTCCATTGTTGAGGCCGCCGACCAGAGCTGTGGCCGTAAGGTCGTTGGCGCCTGTCGTGGCGGCAATCCCCGAACCCGCTGGTGGACACCGGCGGTAAGGGATGCCGTCAAGCTGAAGAAGGAGTCCTATCGGGCCGTTTTGGCCTGCGGGACTCCGGAGGCAGCTGACAGGTACCGGATGGCCAAGCGGAACGCGGCTTCGGCGGTTGCTGAGGCAAAAACCCGGGCGTGGGAGGAGTTTGGTGAGGCCATGGAGAATGACTTTCGGACGGCTTCGAGGAAATTCTGGTCCACCATCCGGCGTCTCAGGAGGGGGAAGCAGTGCAACGTCAACACTGTTTACAGTGGGGATGGCGTGCTGCTGACCTCGACTAGGGACGTCGTGAGTCGGTGGGGAGAATACTTCGAAGACCTCCTCAATTCCACCTACACGCCTTCCATTGAGGAAGCAGGGCCTGGAGACTCTGAGGCGGATTCTCCAATCTCTGGGGTCGAAGTCACTGAGGTAGTTAAAAAACTCCTCGGTGGCAAGGCCACGGGGGTGGATGAGATCCGCCCGGAGTTCTTAAAGGCTCTGGATGTTGTGGGGCTGTCATGGCTGACACGCCTCTACAACGTTGCGTGGGCATCGGGGACAGTGCCTCTGGATTGGCAGACTGGGGTGGTGGTTCCCCTCTTTAAGAAGGGGGACCGGAGGGTGTGTTCCAATTACAGGGGAATCACACTCCTCAGCCTCCCTGGTAAGGTCTATTCAGGGGTGCTGGAGAGGAGGGTCCGTCGGGAGGTCGAACCTCGGATTCAGGAGGAGCAGTGTGGCTTTCGTCCTGGCCGTGGAACAGTGGACCAGCTCTACACCCTCGGCAGGATCCTCGAGGGTGCATGGGAGTTCGCCCAACCAGTCCACATGTGTTTTGTGGACTTGGAGAAGGCGTTCGACCGTGTCCCTCGGGAGGTTCTGTGGAGGGTGCTTCGGGAGTACGGGGTGCCGAGCCAACTGATAAGGGCGGTTCGCTCCCTGTATCACCGATGCCAGAGTCTGGTCCGCATTTCCGGCAGTAAGTCGGATTCGTTCCCAGTGAGGGTTGGACTCCGCCAAGGCTGCCCTTTGTCACCGATTCTGTTCATAATTTTTATGGACAGAATTTCTAGGCGCAGCCGAGGCGTTGAGGGGGTCCGGTTTGGGGACCTCAGCATCGCGTCTCTGCTTTTTGCAGATGACGTGGTGCTGTTGGCTTCTTCAGGCCGTGATCTCCAGCTCTCGCTGGAACGGTTCGCAGCCGAGTGTGAAGCGGTCGGGATGAGGGTCAGCACCTCCAAATCCGAGTCCATGGTCCTCGATCGGAAAAGGGTGGAATGCCCTCTCCGGATCGGGGATGAGATCCTGCCCCAAGTGGAGGAGTTCAAGTATCTTGGAGTCTTGTTCACGAGTGAGGGGAGGATGGAGCGTGAGATCGACAGGCGGATCGGTGCAGCGTCGGCAGTAATGCGGACCCTGTACCGGTCCGTTGTGGTGAAGAGAGAGCTGAGCCAAAAGGCAAAGCTCTCAATTTACCGGTCGATTTACGCTCCTACCCTCACCTATGGTCACGAGCTATGGGTCGTGACCGAAAGAACGAGATCTCGGATACAAGCGGCCGAAATGAGTTTTCTCCGCAGGATGTCCGGGCTCTCCCTTAGAGATAGGGTGAGAAGCGCGGTCATCCGGGAGAGACTCGGAGTAGAGTCGCTACTCCTCCACGTTGAGAGGAGCCAGATGAGGTGGCTCGGGCATTTTATCAGGATGCCTCCTGGACGCCTCCCTGGGGAGGTGTTCCGGGCATGTCCCACCGGTAGGAGACCCCGGGGACGACCCAGGACGCGCTGGAGAGACTACGTCTCTCAGCTGGCCTGGGAACGCCTTGGGATATATATATATATATATATAATTGTTATTAAATTAAATAAACAAAAGTACTGCATGCCTTTACATGCAGATTCTGGTATTGACTAATAATTTATTTTTATTATAGTTAAAATTACATGATATATCACATGTCAAGGGAACATGAATTGTTTTTTATATTCACAATGATAGAAACTTACTTCAAATGAGTGATTTCATGCTGTAAAACATGGATTATAAAATGTAATTGTCGGTGAATCAAGATGTTTGTCATGATAGAGGCTTATCAAAATCTTCATGCTAAGCTGTACATCTGGATTGTATCCGTATGTGCAAAACATGTAAATTCACCAAAATGTTTAACTCTTCCTTTAAATATCTTTACAGGTCACAACTCAAACTGAAAATTGTGATTTCATAACCCCAGATGTGTCGGAAATTACTGGCAATGACCTGGTGGATTCAGCTTCTCCCATTGAAAAGGAACCGTCTGTGTCTGAAATGGTAAGAAGTGGTTTAATACATTATTTTCTAGGAGAAAAGTATTGAGGATATTGACACAGTTTATTGTTTGCAAGGTACATACGTTGTGTGTCTTTATTTCAGACCAGTGTGCAACAGCTTTCCCTTCCCTTGGATATCTCTGATGCTACTGATGATGATGATGATGATGATGAGGATAAAGATGAACAAAAAGATGAGGACTATATTGAAGAAGAAGAGGACGATGATGATGATGATGATGAAGAGGAGGAGGAAGATGACGATGAAGAAGCAGAAAAGGGAGGGATCTACAAAGAGCCACCTTCCAAAATCCCAAGGAAACAGGTTTCCCTTGAGCTGGACATGTCAGATAAGAAAGAACAGCTTGCAGAAGTGTCAAGCACTTCGTTAAAACCCCTAAAGGCAGTAAATTATAATGGTAATGGTAGCGACATTCAACGAGGTATTCATGTTAAAATGTCCTCAAACACTGCCCATCATCGTGTCTATGATAAGAGGAATTACTGCCTTTATTGCGAGAAACCTTTTGCAAAAATTGCAAGGCATCTGATGCAGAAACATTGCGATAAACCTGACATAGCTAAGGCACTGATGCATAAGAAAGGCTCAAGCCAGCGTAATTGTTTATTGACCAAAGTGAGGAATCAAGGAAACTACCAACATAACTGTGAAGTACTAGCATCTGGAAATGGACAAATCGTGCCAAGAAGGCAAGCAACAAATCCCTCAACAGCTGCAGACTATTTGCCATGCAAGTTTTGCTTTGCTATGTATGTCAAATCTGACATCTGGCGACATATCAAAATTTGCAAATTGCGAGTGAAAGAAGATGGACCAGTGAGGAGAAAAGTTCAAGCTGCTTGCTCCATGTTGTTGCCCACTGACACCTCCATTTCCATCGGACTGAAACGGGTTCTTGGAGACATGACATATGATCATGTTACTCAAGTGGTGAAAAGTGACACGCTGATAATCTCACTGGGAGAGAGGATGTTTCTAAAAAATGGCGAGTCTAGCCGATATCGGGCAGACATGCGCAATAAGATGAGGGAACTTGCCAGACTTGTCCTAGAGGCAAGGGAAATCGACAAAGACATTGTCTTTCTGAAGGATTTAATCCACCCAGGGAAGTTCAACACTGTACTCAAGGCTGTGAAAAGTATGAATGGGTTCAATGACTTGACAAACAGATATGCCGTTCCTTCAACACCGGTGAAACTGCGCTATTCCCTTGTTACGGTGGCACAGATTTTGCAAGGAGAGGCTCTGCGTCAACAGGACCACGGCTTACAGGAAAGAGCAGATCAATTCCTGCGATTAATCGAAATGGAGTGGTCAACGCTTGTGTCATCCAATGCTCTGAAAACACTTTATCGGAAGAAATGGAACAACCCCCAAACACTGCCCTTATCCGAGGACATCAAAAAGCTTCGTGATCATCTGAAATGCCTTGAAGAAGCTAACAAAAAAGCTCTCATCGACCATCCATCGACAAAGGCATGGAGTGAACTGTCTCAAATAACTCTGACACAGCTTATAATATTCAATCGGCGTCGTGAAGGAGAAGTGTCGCGGATGGAGTTGAAATCATACCTAGACAGAAACAAGAAAAGCATGCAGGATGACATTCTGAACAGTCTATCCCCTTTGGAGAAGAATCTGTGCAATCATCTCACCAGGGTAGAAATAGAGGGGAAAAGAGGCCGCAAAGTTCCAGTGTTGTTCCCTCCTGATGTCAAGGAATCTGTGGATCTTCTCCTCAAAACAAGGGAAGAGGTTGGGATTGCCCCAAACAACCCCTACATCTTTGCCCGCACCCATTTTGGTTCTGAGGGGAATATTCGTGGATGCGATACTCTAAAAAGATTTGCAGAGGCCTGTGGAGCAGAACGGCCAGAAAATATAACGTCCACAAAATTGCGAAAACATGTGGCTACTGTTTCACAGCTGCTAAATCTAAAAAGCCATGAGCTTGATCAGCTGGCAACTTTCATGGGCCATGATATTGAAGTCCATAGGGAATACTACAGACTGCCTGAAGAGACCTTGCAAACAGCAAAAGTCAGTAGACTCCTCTATGCCATGGAAAGTGGAGTGGGGCAATTCAAAGGACAGACCTTGGAGGGCTTAATGCCAAACATAAACTGTAAGTATAGGGTTTCAATAACTTGCTACACTTATTACTAAACAAAGCAAAGGAAAATGACTTTTAGTGCACAAGTATTGATTTAAAATATTTAGTTTCAGCTGAAGAGGAGCCGGATGACTCTGAGAGGAAGGACATTCCGTCTGAGAGGCCCACTCTCAAAAGTCAAGAAAGTAAGTTTTCACTGAATATTCATTCATTATTTACATCTGCATTGTGACTTTCAATCACAATAAGTGCAAACGTCTTATCGTTGATCATGTGATTTCAGAAAACTCAGAGGAAGGTAAAGAAACAGTTGCTACTTCAAGAGAGGCAGTTGGGGGACAGCCATCTAAACAAAAGGGTGTGTTAGTGTAGTGACTCTAAAATATATTGTCTCCTTGAAATCAAACACTTTGTTTGACATTTGTTAACAAGGAAAATGGATGACTAATAATGCCTGTGTAATGTGCTTGTTTAAGAAGATTGAATGATAATCATTTCCATCCATCTATTTATTCACTTTCTTACTTTCTTTGTTTATTTACAGTGAAATCCAGAAGACCCTGGTCAAAGACAGAAAAAAACATTATCCAATGTCATTTGAAGCAGTTCCTGACAGAAATGAGGGTTCCTCGAAAGGAAGACTGTGAAAAATGTTTAAATGAAAATCCATCACTCAAAGATCATGGACGAGACTGGAAAGCCATAAAATTCTTTGTACACAACAAAATTGCATCCTTAAGGAGAAATGTGTAATAAATGAGTGCTAAGTTTGTCTCTCGCTGTCTCTTTCCACCCAACCGGTCAAGGCAGATGGCCACCCACCTGCAGTCAGGGTTTGTCCGAGGGTTCTTCCCGTTTTACCTTCCCTCCGTTGCAAAGTGCAAAGGGGGGGGGGGGGGGGTTATTGGGTCTCTGAGTATAAAAAATATATAGTTTGGTCTTAACCAGGTCTATCATGTCAAACAGTGCTTTATTTTACTTAGTGTAACATTATTTTTTTTTTTTGGGTGGGGGGGGTGAAAGTCACTTGTTTTCTTTTTTTGACAGTAAGAAAAAAAATGAAACACTCACCCTAGTCTTGGCCTTTTCCTAAAACTGAAGAAATAAAAGGAGCATGCAGTGAATACATTGGATAACAGGTGATTGGCTATGGGTTTTGCCGTGAGGCGCGGATAGCACGCTTTCCTAATTGTGGACCAAATCCAACAACCAGCGTGATTGATATTTCCAGTGACTGGGAATTCTGGAGAACCATTTAGTCGACTAAGACTAGAATTTATATTTAGTCGACTAAAACTAGACTAAGACTAAAAGAGTCCAGATGACTGACATAAAACTAAGACTAAATAGCATTGTAGTCTAACGACTAAATACACACTTGCAATTAACACTGTTGTACATAAAAATTCATCCATCCATTTTCTGCACCATTTTGTCGCAATGGCGGTCACGGGCGTGTTGGAGCCTTTCCAGCAGTAGGCGGGAGACACCCTCAACCGGTTTCCAGCCAATCGCAGGGCACACAGAAACAACCAACCATCCGCACTCGCAGTCCCACCTTGGGGAAATTTGGAGTGCTCAATCGGCTTTATCAAGCATGTTTTAGGGATGTGGGAGAAAACCGGAGTACCCGGAGCAAATCCCTGAAGCCTCGGAGAGAACATGCAAACAGGGAGGGTCAGCGGGGGAATTGAACCGGCACCCTTCTAACATAACACATGCTAACATATGTAAAGATTTTACGATGCAAATGTCCCCTCTTCAATATATAAACTTTGCGCAAGTCCCCTCTACGATAGGAAAACATCGCACCAACAAAAAATGAAATGTCGGAAAAGTGCCCTATTCAATAAGTATAAATCAGCTTGAAATTCAATAAAGCAGAGTGTGTAATATTTTGTTTGTCTTGAACATTTTACAATGCACATGTCCCCTCTTTAATATATAAACTTCGCGCAAGTCAACCTCTATGATAGGATGACATTGTACCAGCAAAAATAACATGTCAGAAATGTCAGGTATGTACATTATTTGTATGGACAGAAAAGTGCCCTATTCAGTCTGCAAAAATCAGCTTGAAAGCAGAGTGTGTAATATTTTGTTTGTCTGAACATTTCACAATGCACACGTACCCTCTTTAATATATAAACTTCGCACAAGTCCCCTCTACGATAGGAAGACATCGCACCAGCAAAAAATGAAATGTCGGAAAAGTGCCCTATTCAATAAGTATAAATCAGCTTGAAATTCAATAAAGCAGAGTGTGTAATATTTTGTTTGTCTTGAACATTTTACAATGCACATGTCCCCTCTTTAATATATAAACTTCGCGCAAGTCAACCTCTATGATAGGATGACATTGTACCAGCAAAAATAACATGTCAGAAATGTCAGGTATGTACATTATTTGTATGGACAGAAAAGTGCCCTATTCAGTCTGCAAAAATCAGCTTGAAAGCAGAGTGTGTAATATTTTGTTTGTCGGAACATTTTACAATGCACACGTACCCTCTTTAATATATAAACTTCGCACAAGTCAACCTGTCTTGACAATGTACCAGCAAAAATGAGATGTCGGAAATGTCAGCTATATGCATTATTTGTATGGACAGAAAAGTGCCCTATTCAGTATGAAAAAAAATCAGCTTGTAAGCAGAGTGTGTAATATTTTGTTTGTCTGACATTTCACACTGCGCATGTCCCCGCTTTACTATATAAACTTCACGCAAGTCCCCTGTATGATAGAAAGACACTGTACCAGCAAAAATTAAATGTCAGAAAGCTTTGTCAGATAAAGGCAACAGGTAAACACAATTTGTATGTCCAATCCGTGCATTTTTTGACTATAATAGATTCATGAAAGAGTTCAAAATGATCTTCTGTTTTTCTTAATTTTTAAAAGTATAAATCTCCTGAAGTATTTCTGAAGTATTTCCTTTAAAACACACATTTAATTTAGTGTTTATTTCTTTTTAAGGGTATAATTAACTTAATTAATCACCTACAATGTTAAGCTTGAAACTTCACTAAAGCTGAGTCTGAAAGGCTGCCTAAGGCAGCGGTCCCCAACCTTTTTTGCACCACGGACCGGTTTAATGTCAGACAATATTTTCAAGGACCGGTCTTTGAGGTGTGGCGGATAAATACAACAAAAATAATATGATATGACCTGCATGAAAACGTTGGTATTTATTAAATATAATAATAAACACGAATCCACTCTACCTGTTTGCTTCTACAGCAAACTTTTTTTCTCTTTTTTTTAAAAAAGAGAAATGCCCTCTTGAATACGTAAAAATCAAAATCAATTTATTATTTGTATTTAACATTTTGCTTGTCTGTATTGACTGTATTTTTTGACAATATTAAAGTCAGAAAGGACTTTAAAATGTTTTTCTGTTTTGCTTAACAAGCTATTAGCAATCCATTTGTGAAACAATGAATACAGGCAGCTCTACTGCAGTACATGGATGTCCTCCCTTTGAGATGTAAACGTCACTCAAGGAGGAACGTCCCCTGTTTGTAATTTCCTCAAATCAAAACATTTTGGTTTTTTTTCAGTAATATTATGACCAAATATCTTCAAAATAATATTTCTGTTGTGTCTGTGTACTGTTAAAATGACTGGAACCTAAAGTCCCCTGTCAACAGGATACTACCATGCGTCCCCTGTGATACCGCTTTGCGTGTATGTGTGTGTGTGTGTGTGTGTGTGTGTGTGTGTGTGTGTGTGTGTGTGTGTGTGTGTGTGTGTGTGAGTGCGTGTGCGTGCGTGTGTGCCTGTGTGTTCATGCGTGTGTGTGTGCGTGTGTGTGTCTATTCCATGGTGTAATGGTTAGCACTCTGGACTCTGAATCCAGTGATCCGAGTTTTAAGTTTCAGTGGGACCTCAAATATTTGGTCATATAGTATTTGATAAAGTAGTCACATGTTCTCCAAGTTACAATGTCAACTGGTGGAACTTACTTTAGATCTTGGATGGTTTTAAAGCTAATGCTCTTTTGGATTACCGTGTAATCGGTCGAGACCGGCTTCCTGCTTATCCGGCTGGTGCTGACGGGTCCCTCGCCTTGGCCTCGCAGCCTTGTGCTCGTCGGAACCAACGACCTTCGCCGTGCAAGCCCCGTGGTGACCATCTGCACGTGCCCCGACTGGGTGCCCAGGGTGCCTGTTTTGTGATGTTTTCACCGATTCACGACCACGGTCCTTTGAGCGCCGTTGAACTGGACTGCCCTTTCACCTGTTTATGGACCCCGTGGAGTGTATTTTGTGTGTTTTGGGGTGTTCTCTGATATTGAGGGGTGCTAGTTGGCAACTGTTACATTTTTTCCTTTGTCTTTTTGCTTTGGTTTGCTGTGATGTCTTTGTGGCGCCGTTGTACGGTGCCTTATGAGAGCCTATTGAGTTGCGCTCATGCCATCTGTGTGTCTTTTGTGTACCCGCTCTGTGGTATGGGTTCTTCTGGGGCCTGAATTTCCCCACCCCCGGATCAATAAATGTTCAATCAATCAATCAATCAATCAATCAATCAATCAATCAATCAATCAATGTTTGCATGCTGTGATTGTGAGCAATACAAGTTCAAGTCTTGGTGGAACTTCCAATTTGTCAAAGTCAAAGTCAAAGTCAGCTTTATTGTCAATTTCTTCACATGCCAAAGACACACAAAGAAACCGAAATTTCGTTCCCCCCTATCCCACGGTGACAAGACATGGCCCACAACAGACAAACAAGTAAACAAGTATAACAAAAGCGTCCCGAATAAATAATGAATAAATAACAACAAATAAATAAATAAATAAGAGGAGCAAAAAAAAGGAGCAAGTGCGCGTACAGCAGACATTCCAGAAAATAGCGCAACAGTGCCGCACGCTACGCAGAAGGGGGTAGCGAGTTCAGGGCCCTAACAGCCTGGAGAAAGAAGCTGTTGGCGAGTCTGGTGGTGCGGGAGCGCAGGCTCCTGTACCTCTTCCCAGAGGGCAGAAGGTCAAACAGAGAGTGAGCCGGGTGACTCACATCTCTCGCAATCGAGGTTGCCTTGCGGGTGAGATGGGAGGTGTAAATGTCCTTCAGGGAGGGGAGCGAAGCACCAATAATCTTACCAGCCGTATTCACTATGCGCTGCAGGGCCTTCAAGTTCTGTTCAGTGCAGTTACCACCCCAGACAGCGATGCAACTGGTAAGGACGCTCTCAATGGTGCCACGGTAGAATGTAGTCATTTACATGGAAAAAAAAAAAATGAAAATTCCAATTCAGTACTTTGTGTACAGCCCTATGAGTGTGTAAGCCCTGCCTCCACTACTTTTGTCACTTTCGTAAAATGAGCGCTAGTGCATTGTGCTCAGAAAAAATATGCTCCTCCTTCTGCCACTGCTAGGGTTCTATGGTGTAATGGTGAGCACTCTGGACTCTGAAGCCAGTGATCCGAGTTCAAGTCTCGGTGGGACCTCAAATAATTTGTCATTTAGCTGGGAAAAATTTACAGATGGCAGCAGCTTGTGGGCTGCCCCATGAAATCGTATGCTTCCCTACACCTGAGGGTTCCATGAGCACTCTAGAGTCTGAATCCAGTGATCTCAGTTCCAGTCTCGGTTGGACCTCAAATCTTTGGTCATATACAGTCATATGCAAAAGTTTGGGCACCCCTAATCAATTTCAAGATTTTCTTCATAAATCCTTGGCTGTTCGGATCAGCAATAGCAGACAGACACAGTGATATTTGAGAAGTGAAATGAAGTTTATAGGAGTTACAGATTTGTCAAGAAGAATGGTCCAATATACCTTCAACCAGAATCCACACTCTCATTGGAAGCTATAGGAAGTGTTTAGAGCAGTGGTTCTTAACCTTGTTGGAGGTACCGAATCCCACCAGTTTCATATGCGCAATCACCGAACCCCTCGTGAGTGAAAAAAAATACATATATGCCTCATAAACTGTATACATTGAGGATGGGTCGACTTCCATGCAGCACAACCAACGTGTGGAAAATATTATGCACACGACATTTCTTCTCGAAAGCATGGCTTGAAAGAAGGTCCAAAGCAGACAAACTCCAAACAGCAGAAGATGGCTTGATTCCATCGACCTCTAGGTTATGGGCCCAGCACGCACCCGCTGTGCCACTCTGCTGCTCAGTGCTAGAAGTTCTTCAAGTCCTCTAATCGGCAAACAAGCATTTGGTTCCAACTCGCAACTGGATTCTGATTGTCACTCATATTGTTCATTACATTATGAACAAAGCTCAGTCGGGCAGCACTAACCTGGATGCTGGTGGAGAAACCAACTTTTTATCCACTTTCATGTTTTAATAGAATTGTCAACAAAATTCAATGTTGGAACTGCAGCTGGTAGGTAGTGTGGCTGAGCGGTCTAAATTGCTGGATTTAGGCTCCAGTCTCTCCTAAGGCGTGGGTTATAATCCTCTGTCAGTTCCGTACTATTCTTCTGGCCCAACTCTTCGGTGCAGCCGTTGTACATATGATACCCTGGAAAGTTCTTGGCGAATTATCAATCTTTGCCTTTCATGTTCATCGGGACTACCCTTTTAATAGGTACCTACACTGTGTAGTTGGATAGAGACTGGTCAAAGGGGACACATATATGCCTCAAGAACTTCATGCATTACTGCGAGTGAAGAAGAGTGAACAAATAAGTCGGCAGACAGGTTTGCCGATTTATTAGTGCCCAGAAGAGCAGCACTCTGTTCCGTACTGTAACCTGTTAGGTTTGTTCCCAGTTCTTTATCTTTAATGCTCAATATGCTAACAGTAATTACCAAGAGGCAGCCTTCACAGTTTAACTATTTAATGTATGCCAAAATGATCGATGCACAGCTGTGGAGCCTTTTCTGCGAGATGCAAAAGAAGGTCCCTCTCCCAGCGCCAAGGTTCCTGCTCTTATACTACTCTGGCCGCCTTCCTGCAAGGAGGCGACTCTGCCTAGCCTGTGTGATAATGTGTGACCTTGTCGTCTTAACCGAGAGCGACTTCTACATATGTGCAAAGGGTGTCATAGAGTAGAGAAAGCTAATAAAGCAAGAGAAGGGTTACAGCGATATAATGGCATAGCTCACGCTCCCTAGCTAATCACATGTGCCAAAGAGGCCTATTCTAACAAACCGTTGGTGAGAATGGGTAGACGGGGAAGCCTGTAAGCGTGTCCCTCACTCGCATACTCCATCGCTTCTCTGCCTTTTGGCTAAGATCAAGTGTAGTATCTGTTAGAGATTTGTTCACTCCAACTTATTTTGCAAGAACCACACGGGAGACAAGCAAGTTCTTTTAGACACCTGCAGGTGGAGAGTTCACACGTTGAAGGAGTGAAGTCTGAAGCTCCCCCAACTGCAAGGACATATTTATTAAGAGAAACAGAGTGGGGGTATGGGTAGGCTGAATAGAAAGCCCTTGTCCTCTAGTCTAAACATCTCAGGGGATGTTTTACGATCTTGTGATAAGGAGGACAAGGTAAGGTATTTATTACCTGTTGCATTCCAACATAATCCTATGATAAGGATACTCTGTAAAACCCTAACAGTATCTGTTCTTGGGTTTGGGGGATTAAGAGAGCTGACCGTAGAAGAGAGAATTTTAACCATAAAAGTGGTGATTTTACCCTTGCTTTTACTAATCAGTTCTGTTTTCATCCCAACAAGTAAGTTGCTTTTAGAATTGGACCGAGCCATTTTTTACTTCACCTGGAAATCCAAGTCAGAGGGACTGAAGAGGGACACCATGAAGAAAAAGAAAAAAAACGGAGGAGAAGGAGTCCCGGAGTTAAACCTCTTCCTCGGTAGAAGATATGTTGCCCTGCACCTGTGAAGCGCGCTTTGTTACACCAAATGCACCGAAAAGCCAAGCAATGACACGATTCCGGATGGGCTCATACCTTTGGAAAATAAAGCTAATACCCACCGACCAAAGAATTCCTGTGTCTTTTAATCTGTCACCTTCTTATTCCTTAGTCAAGAAGTTTTTGAAGAACTTTAAATTAGAGCAAGAGAATAGTGAAATTTTAACAAATCACAGGTCTATGATCTCTGTCGTACAGGAGCAGGAAGCGGCGTGTCCAGTGCACGGGCTTGCATTCGGCGAGCCCACAACAGTTTGACACAATGTCAACCACCGCGCCCTCTCGAAACAAACTCCGGGACCTGTTACGGGTGGTGGCCCATGATGTCCTCCAAGTCAGGTCCGTTATGCACTCCCGGGGCATGTCAGCGCTCTCAACGTGCCCCCGACCTGGCTGTGGCGCCCAGGAGTCGGTGTTGCACCTGCTCTGGTAGTGCAGGGCTGCTGTAGACTTGTGGGCGACCTGCAATTCCCGGCAAGGGAAGCGCTGTATGCAGACCTTGTACTCTATGGGGTGAGCCCATTGAAAATCAAGCAAGAAGACTTTACAAAGCAGTGGCTCACCTTTGCTGCCATCAAAGACGCCATGTGGACTTCCAGAAATTTGCTGGTAAGGAGGTACAGACATCCTAGGAGCCATGTTGTCTGGGGCTTCATGCCCCTGGTAGGGTCATCCATGGCAAACGGATCCTAGGTGAGGGGCCAGACAAAGCACGGCTCTCACAAGCCCCTTATGAAGAAAAACATAAATGGATTCCGTTTTCCGAGGTGGGGCTCGAAGGCGAGCGTCAACGCCGGGTCAAACGCACCTCTTTCCATAAGGCGGGTTTGTCTTAGCCGGGTTCGGAGATTCGTCCGTAATCTAACCACCCGAGTTAAATTAACTCCACCGGAATCAATCTAATTTCTGTACGACGCCAATCCCTCTCAAGTCACCCGAAGCTCGAGCCGAGTAACTCAATTCGAGGCAAGACTTCGAAGTGACCGCATCGTATTGATGGCTCCCCGCTAATGTTTGAAGTTCTTATTATGTTACGGATATTTTTAGATGTCTTTGTTAAGACCTCAGGGATTCGTTTGTATAGCGCACCCAAGCACTAGTTTTGCTGAAGTAAATGTTGATATGGGTCCGTTCCACTTGGTCGCTCATGCAGCGAGCCGACCAACTTGTTTATTCGAAAGAGAATCGAATTAATAAAAGTGTGACAATAATAGCATTTAAGAAGAAAATTACTGCACTTTATATTATTAATTCCAACTTCTTATAAGTAGATCTAGCACTTAAAGGTCGGAGTGCTTCACCCCACTTGATTGCTTTAAAAAAGAGTAACAACTTTCTTAAAACAAATAAAAATGTTTTACTCTATTTAGATTTGCCCAGTAATTAATTTGGAAGGCAAGTCTATTTTTCGACCGCGTCCTGTTTAACTTTTGACGCGGCCCGACAAATTTAGGAACTGGGCCGCGCCCGACAGACAATCGAAATTTTTTTATCCTTCACCAACTCTAATAATCTATTTTAACCATCGCCGTTATTTTATCTAGAGGAAGTAAATTTTCAAACGAATTAACATTTAACAAAATTAACTTTTCCCTTAAATATTTACGAAAGTTATTTAATTCTCTAACATGTTCGGAGTTGCTTTTTACGTGGCCCGTCAAAAAGGGGAAACAGGCCCGCGCCTTTCAAATAATTAAATTATTTTTAGTTCTACACTAAACCGATAATCCGAATTTTTTTTTATCCTTCACCAACTCTAATAATCTATTTTAACCATCGCCGTTATTTTATCTAGAGGAAGTAAATTTTCAAACGAATTAACATTTAACAAAATTCACTTTTCCCTTAAATATTTACGAAAGTTATTTAATTCTCTAACATGTTCGGAGTTGCTTTTTACGCGGCGCGTCAAAAAGGGGAAACAGGCCCGCGCCCTTCAAATAATTAAATTATTTTTAGTTCTACACTAAACCGATAATCCGTTGTAAGCACTTTCATTAATTTATTCAGACGAAGCAAACTTCCAAACGGATTGAAATTAACCCGTGTCTTAAATAACTACGGGAGTTATTTAATTCTCTAAAATTGTCTGAGGTTGCTTTTATTTATTACGGTCCTAAGTTATACCATAATAATCCCCTGCACATTAATCAAATCGTCAAATCAACCCCAAACATTCGATTGCACATTCAGTACAGATCAGCGCACATCGAAGTAGATAATATACAAAACACATTTATTGACGAAACATGAAATCGAATTACAAATCTCAATTACTCCAGAAACCGAACAATTCCACTCACTGATACCCGTGTTAATGAAATCATTCAATCCCAGAACAATTCGATTGCAAAACACAGTTCATGGCAGAGGGAAAAGGTAGATACCAGCTGCGTGCTATTTTTGGTGGAAGCAAAGTCGAGTGATCAATTCGATCTTACTTCTAAAATTCAAATTAGATAAACAGGCTGGCCTCGAGGGAGCCGGCGGCCTGATGACTATTTCCCACTCTCGCTAAAATACATAAAAGTCGTTTTCTCTCACCTAATTTCTCCTGTAAAGTTGTCCAGTCCATTTTTTTGGAGTAAATCCAAGTTAATTTCAGACCAGCGATCCTGCGTCTCCCACAAAGATCCCGGGACTCTGGAAAAAATCTTGAAACTCCTTCGGGCTTCTTCACGTATGAGCGCTCTTTGGGGGAAAAAGCCCCGTAGCTGCCCCTGCAGAACTTTTTATAGACTTGTCTGGTACCTATATTCTCTCTATAGGATAAGACCGCCTAGTTTCCCACGCCCTATAGAATCTGGTCAGTTTTCCCACGCTGTATAGGGTTTGGACAATTTTCCCCCTCTCATACACCTGCTGTCCTTCAGCAGATGTTTCCGCTTTGACCAGGCATTACTTTCCACCAATGTACAGCTAGCCGCCGGTAAAGCCTTTCACTTCCCCTTTTCTTCACTTCCTGTTGCATGAGAATAATTTTTAAAGTTACGCTTCAATTAACTCTGAAATAAAAATCTAAACCTTTGATGTATTTCTTTAACCAATTTATGTCACGCCACTATTCTCATAGTGACGGGTCTCTTGATCGAATTGACTAACAATATTGCTTTAGCGGTTACAGAATACATTTTTAGCCAAGCAAAGAAATCAAAAAGTAAAAATCACATTTGTGCTTCTCCAAACAATTTATGTCACGCCACTATTCTCATAGTGACGGGTCTCTTGATCGAATTGACTAACAATATTGCTTTAGCGGTTACAGAATACATTTTTAGCCAAGCAAAGAAATCAAAAAGTAAAAATCACATTTGTGCTTCTCCAAACAATTTATGTCACGCCACTATTCTCATAGTGACGGGTCTCTTGATCGAATTGACTAACAATATTGCTTTAGCGGTTACAGAATACATTTTTAGCCAAGCAAAGAAATCAAAAAGTAAAAATCACATTTGTGCTTCTCCAAACAATTTATGTCACGCCACTATTCTCATAGTGAGGGGTCTCTTGATCGAATTGACTAACAATATTGCTTTAGCGGTTACAGAATACATTTTTAGCCAATGAAGTGAATTTTGAACTTTAGGCGTATCTGTATGTTGCATTAGATGATCCAATAGTAGCAGTAAGACTATCAAACTATATTTGCTGTAAAGAGAAGCTTTAGTTTCAGTAGTGTACAAGTACTTAGTAGAAGATAGAAGGGCCAGTTGTCCGTGACCAGGGAGAATTCAGTTTCAGCAATGTGTGGAATCCTATAATAAGGTACAGTGGCTGTCGTCCATCACAAACAGCGCTGGTCAAGATCTCCTTTTTAGGACTGAAGTAAACTAGTAGATTGAAAACTACAGCTGTTACCCAAAGCCGTGACATCAGCTTCTTGTCAGGTATAAAAGCTACGGGCCTGACAAGAGGGGGGGGGTTCGCTCTAGCGGGTGCCAGCGGTCTCTCATTCCAGCGGGGGCTCGCTCTAGTGTGGGCTCGCTCGCTCCCTCTTTTGGGGGGAGGGCTTTTTTTTACATCCATGCCTTGGGCCACTCAACTTTTTGGAAAGACTTCACTCTGACATCGGTTGAATAAAATCTTTTCCCAATCAGCCGTGGTCCCTGAATTGCTTATTTTTCTGAAAACAGCCACCGACCACCGAGTGTTTTTTGGAGACCAGCAAAGCAGCAAAAACCATATACCACACCAAGCAAAGAAATCAAAAAGTAAAAATCACATTTGTGCGTCCATGCGTGACTCACACTCTGACACCGTGTTCCTGTTTTATTTCTATTTTAACTTGCTTAGCTTATTCTGGCCCCTTTTTTGGTCTCATGTTTTGGTCTGGTGCCATCCTTTGGACAAATTTGGAATTTCAGCTCTGCCAATTTATTCCTGTGAACAATCCATTTTTTACCATTTGCACCTTATTTTCCCCCCATGTTACATGACAGATCTGATATGTATTTCTGAGCACTTTGAAATAACATGTTTTTTGATATATTGCCTGAATAGCTTAATGACCCTTAAGGAACTGTTCAATGCATGGCTGACTATTTTCTAAATCACGGACACTGCCAAAGTTGTCTAAAAATGTACAGTACTTGATTATATTTTATGTATTGACTAATGCTTGATGCTAGTTTTCGATTACGACTGAACGTTCTGGACAGAGGAAAATATTTAGCCTAACAAAGAAAAGATATGGTTGGAGGCATGATTAAACTAAGAATCTGATGACGTAAGCAAGTACATGGAGTATCAAAAGAACAAACAAACAAAAACATGGTGAGTACAAACTTTGCATAGTCAGGGAACATTAATAAATTGATGATGTCACAGCCAAAAGCTCACATAATTCCGTACAAAATGACAAAAATGAAAGAATGATGAATGGGCGGTGTGCGGCAGTGGGCAAAGAGGATGTATGTGCAAGAATGGTTTACTGGAAGGAGCCTTGGAGATAAAACCGGTAGAGGTGCCAGAGGAAGAGCGGCAGAAGGAAAACAACCAAGAACCCGGCCAAAGGTGATCGCCAAGGCCGAAAGACGGGATGGAAGACAACAGCCCCCCCACACACCGAATCGCCCATAATCAGCACCCACCCCCACGGAACCAGCTCTCACCGAACCAGCACCCACTCCCATGGAATCAAACTCTCCTGCGAACTTGCCACACCCCGATTCATCACCCATCAAACTCGGCCCACACTAGCATGTGCAACTGAATATAAGCTGACCAAAGAACCTTGAACGTTGCCTTTTCTGAATGGAGACTTTCTGCTCTTGAGCATGGTCGCACGAAAGGCCCAGCGCTGTATTGTACTTTCCTGAAAACAGAGCTTTCTAAACAAGAATTGTGATTGAACTCAACCAACCTGTGTAAGTCTAAATTCCGTTTCGGTGTCTTAGCCTTTTCCTAAAACTGAAAAAAAAAAAAACGAGCACACAGTGAGTAAATGGAATAACAGGTGATTGGCTATGGCTTTTGCCGTGAGGCGCGAATAGCGCGCTTCCCAAATTGTGGACCAAAATCCAACAAATGGTGACCATCCGACGTGATTTCTTCAGAAGGGAAAGTGCATGCTCCAGGAAGAATTCTTCCTTCTCCGCTCTTGCTCAACAATATTGCAGTCCGATCAGCACAAGAGGTAACGGGGAACCTTTTTTTTTTTCAATAAAACCTCCCAGTCCAGCAATGTTATGAAGTGAAAGCAGAGTAAAATTAAAAATGAATAATTTTAGCTCTGTGTTCAGGAATGGTGGTTGTATATACATTTATGATTGTATGGATGATTTCTTTTTGAAAAGAGAAAGGTGGTGAGGACTTCGTCTGATCACCGAAGGGTGCTCACACCGCTGGAACTTGTGGGATGCCAATGGCTAGCATATGGGCACCGGAGTGGCTTCAATAGTAGACGCTTAGGGACTTTGTACTGTTGCCTAAGGTCAGGGTCGATTAGATCGGCCAGGCCAACAATACGAGTCAGGGACTCGTGAAAGAAAAAAAAAGGTGAAGGCATCACTGATATAGCAGGACGGATGCCTGGCGACCTTAATAGAGAAATTAGAGACTTATATTGTTGTCTAGGGCGAAGGGTAACTGGGTTAACCAGGTCGCTACATAATTGTTGAAGTGTGCTTATGTTGACATTGCGTGGAAAGCAAGCTTGGCTGTCAGATGGGACAGCGACGCAGCTGGAGTCAAAGTTAAAGTCAAAGTCTGCTTTATTGTCAATTTCTTCATATGCCAAGACACACAAAGAGATCGAAATTACGTTCCCGCTATCCCACGGTGACAAGACATAGTTCACAATGTACATACAAGTAAACAACACAAGAAAATAAAACAAGAAGGCACAAACAATGAATAAATAAGAGTGATGAATCAATAATAAATAAACAAATAACACAATAAATAAGTACAGGACGCTACGCAGAAGGGGGAAGAGAGTTCAGGATTCTAACAGCCTGGAGAATGAAGCTGTTGGTGAATCTAGCGGTGCAGGAGCGCAGGCTCCTGCACCGCTTCCCAGAGGGCAGAAGATCAAACAAAGAGTGAGCGGGGTGACTCACATCACTCACAATTGTGGTCGCCTTCCGGGCGAGATGGGAGGTGTAAATGCCCTTCAAGGAGGGGAGTGAAGCACCAATAATCTTACCAGCCGTGTTCACTATACGCTGCAGGGCCTTCATTTTGTATGCAGTGCAGCTACCACCCCAGACAGCGGTACAACTGGAGAGGACTCTCTCAATGGTGCCACGGTAGAATGTAGTCATGACGGCCGGAGGAGCACTTGCTCGCCTGAGTTTCCGCAGGAAGTACAGGCGGCGCTGAGCTTTCTTCGCCAGTAACGCGGTGTTGGCGGACCAGGAGAGGTCCGCACTGATGTGCACCCCCAGGAATCTGGTGCTGCTCACCCTCTCCACCACAGCACCGTCGATGGTCAGCGGGTGTGACCCTTCCGGAAGTCAACAACAATGTCCTTGGTCTAGTTGATGTACATAAACTATTCATGTACAATAATGCGAAATTTAATCAGGATGTGTCACAAATCAAAAGGCACGTTTAACTCCCATGCTAATATTCTGCGAGCAAGCATAGCTAGATAGCTGGGCCAAGTTTGAGAACCAGTTAGTGAGCTCGAACCTAATAGCTGGTTGAAGCGCTGGTCTTGGTAAGCAGGATCGAGTCCTGATTTTGATTCTTCTATCTGTACAAGTTTGAATGTGACAATAGCCATGCCTAATGAGCAAAAGGACAAGGTGTGTCCTTTAATCAATAAAGATGTGGCCAAAGATTCTCTCAGAAGGGACATTTAAAAACACATGTAAGAACACACACAGGTGAGAAACCTTTTTCCTGCTCAGTTTGTGGCCATAGATTCTCTCAGAACTGTGGTAGATTGAATCGAGCACTCATCCTGATGAACATTTGGACTCTGAGTTACAACATTCTCAGACTACTGCAACAGTGGACTCACCACCACTGGATCCGGTACCACACACCCCTTATCCTGTGTCTGAGAACAGCACACCCACATGCTATACCAGGAGTGGCAGAGCAGTTAAGCGCCCTGCCAGGTACACCGATTGACTTGAAGTGATGTTGTTACTCAGTGTTTAAAAAAAAAAAAGGGGGAGAAAATAACGGGTGGATGATTTGTGTTTATCTTGAAATGTTATAAAATGTTATAAGTTCGAAGAGAAAGTAAAAAAAGAAAGGTCAACATGATTCGCCAAACGATAAGCTTAACAGAATAGCTTGTTGAAAGCCATTTGGTTTATTGAAACATGCCTTGTTTATAATTGAAATATGCATGTTGCAATTTTGATCAGTGTTGATACGAAAGAGTTGAGGTAACTGATGGATAAACTACTTCTCAGTTGGAAAAGAGGGATGTGGTAGATTGGATCGAGCACTCAGTGCTCGACTGTGTTTGTCTGTCAGTACTGGAGGTTCAGTGATTGTGTGGTCAGGTCTGTGTGGGGTCGTGACGGAGCACCCGGTAAAGATCGGCTCGTACTGCATCTTTGCCTCCGTGTGTTATTGTTTGAGCAATCAATAAGCAACCCACTATAAGTGATGTTAGGTTACGGATTTTAGTTATTGATCTGACTCCAAATTGCGATCAACACTGTTAGGGTTTTTCAAATTATCCTTATCGTATGATTATGTTGGAATGCAACCGGTAATAAATAACCTACCTTGTCTCATCCTACACAAGGTCGTAAAACATCCCCTGATATGTTTTGACTAGAGCACAAGGGTTTCCTTTTCAGTCACTCTCACCCCCACTCTGTTCCTCCTAATAAATATGCCCTTACAGGAAGGAGACTTTTCAGATTTCATTCCTGTAGCGAGTGATCTCTCCACCTGCAGGTGTCTAAAAGAACTTGCCTTGTCTCCTGTGTGGTTCTTGCAAAATAAGTTGGAGTGAGCAAATCTCTAACATTTTGGTGCCGAAACCCGGGACCCTCATACCCATCATCTGGCTGACGGAGGACGACGCGCTGTACACCGTCGACGGGCCAGCGTCCACTAGCCGGACCTGGTAAAGAAAGACCTGGGAAGGAAATTCTTCGCTGGGCCAGCATCTTAGGTCTGCCTTCGTCTGACAGAGGTGGATTGACGGGACCCGGCAGTGCAACGAACCAGGGGATAAGTAAGTTAAAGGCCTGAAATTGTGTTGTGTTGTTAAACGCGTAACACATAGAGGTGCACGGGAGCCAGCTTGGGTTCAAGTCCCAGTGGAAGAAACAGGCTAAGAAACGCAGAGCTTCTTTTTCGTTCATCGAAGAAGTGTGTAGACTCTTCTTTGTCTGTTTTTCTGAGCTGAGGGATCTGGCTTGGGTTAAAGTCCCAGTGGAAGGAACGTGCTAAGAAACACGGAGCTTCTTTTTTGTTAATCAAAGAAGGGCGTAGATTTTTCTTTGTATGTTTTTCCAAGCCAAAGAATAGCTTGGGTTCAAGTCCCAGTGGAAGAAACGGGCTAAGAAAAACAGAGCTTCTTTTTCTTAATTGAAGAAGGGCGTAGATTTTTTCTTTTGTCCGTTTTTCCAAAGCTGTTTGGGAGGGTTTTACACCCATCCCTGGATAGGCCTAAAAAAGCGCTGGAGTTTGTGTGATTGAGTGTGTGACTGGTAGGATAAATTGACTAAATAGCAGTTCTAGCATTGATCCACGGCAATAATACAGGCTAGTAATTTGTTGAAAGGTCAATTTAAACCTGCATTGAGGATCCTCAAAGACATAATTAAATAAATAAGTAATAAATAAGTAATAATAATAATAATATTTTTGAGAAAAGGACATTGTATAACCTAAAATTACTAGAAATAAGATGGGAAATAAAAACGGTAAATCTCTACCTCTTGACGGAGATGAGAAGTACATCGCGAGTAGATTTCTTAATTGTATGCAATATATGCCGAAGTGGAGGAAAAAGTATGGAGTAGAAGGGAAGTTGAGAGTTGAAGTGTGGAAGATAGTAGTTGATGTTTTGGAAGAGAGTGTGGATAAAAAGAAAAATGGACTGAAAAAGAAAAGAGAGAGAATTGGATTGTGCTAAAATGTGGTTGAAAGCTTCACAAGAGAGAAAAGAACAAATCCAAAAGACAAAAGATAGAAAGATGAAAGGTGATGAGGCTGAGACTATGTTTGTCAGGCCGGAAGACAATGAGGCCGCAGTGCGCAGGCGCACTGCCGCGGCCACGGCTCCAGCCGACGCTGAAGGGGCAGCTCGAGCAGAGGAGCAAGAGGGGCCTTCCGCTCGTACACAAAACTTGTACCCAAGCTTAACAAACCTGCAGCCCCCCCATATAACAGCAAAAGAAGTCAGGGTCACATTACTAGAAGTCCTGTACAAACAAGAAGTTTGACCACTGCTGCTAAATTTTCTCAAAATGTAGACAATGTTGATGTGTGCCCAATGATACAGGTGCCAAACCCTATTGTAGGCGAAGGCCAACCCCCACATACATATGTTTTCCGGCCATGGACTTTGGAAGAGGCAAGAAAAGCAGTTGAAGGGGTTACCCCTGTTGCTGAAGACGCAGCTATATGGGCAGAGGACATGGCTGGAATTATACATTCCTATAGACTGAATGGACATGAGGCAGGAGAAGCTGCAATGTCCTCCTTGGGAAAAGACTGGGCAAAGGTTAGAGGAAATTATACAGGTAGAAATAATCAAGGGCCTTTTCCCTATCCCGTTGAGGGAAATCAATTGGGAGAGGAGTATGCAGCACAATGGAATGGTCTTGTGCAAAGAGTGCGAACTATATTTCAAAGACGAGCGAATTATGGTCATTTGGCAGGAATAAAACAGAAGCCTGGCGAAGATACTGATGATTTTCGTTTGAGATTTGAAAAAGAATTCAGGGTGCATAGTGGCATCCCATTCAATGATACAGCTGAGAGTGCTTATCAACAACAGCTTAAAAATGCGCTCCTCACTAATTTCCGCCCTGAAATAGGCAACTGGGTGAGGAAACATTTGGTGGAAGTGGATGTTGCAAGTGTGACAACAACTATGCAATGGGCCAGACATGCTGAAAAAGTGATCAAAAAAGGCAAAAGTTCTGATGTATTTCATCTAGATAATGATGATGATGAACTAGATGAAGATACAACAGTCTTCTTCCAAGGGTCCCAGCATGTTAGAGGAAGAGGTAGAGGCCAACAAGGTCGCAGGCAGCCATATAATTCAAAACCCCCACGAGATTTTGACAACTGTTGGACCTGTGGGAAACGAGGACACTTTGCAAGGGAGTGTTGTTCTGCAAAACAATATCAATCAAAGGGTGCAGGGAGGGGCAGAGGAAAGGCCAAATTCTCAGCATGACTAGACCCCCCCCCTTTGACCTCTGGTGCTCCTATAGAGGAAGAAATAGTAGATGTCCATACAGCATGGGACATTCTGAGTACATTAAAAGAAAAACCATATGTTACTCTAAACATTGGAGGCAGTGATGTCGAGTTTTTGTGTGATACCGGGGCTTGTAAAACCGTGATAAAAACTAAAGTCCCAAATCTAAAGGCCTCCCAAAATACTATTTGGGTGAAATCTGCTGATGGGCAGGTACACAAGGAAAGTATCTCTAATCCAGTTGAAGTGAGAGATAAGGAAACTGGAAGCATGGCTTCAGTTTCGATTGTCCTATCCCCAAAATGTCCCATAAACCTGTTGGGACGAGATCTGATGACTCGGTTGGGAATTGCAATAATTCCAGTAAAGGATGGCATGCGAGCATGTAGAGTGAGAGATGTGGACTCATATGCTGCACAAGCAGGTGAACAGATTTGCTGCTCCTATGCCATCCCTCCTGAACGAAATCCTAAACTCCCAAGCAGATTGCTGAGTGAAGCTCGAAAACAATTGTCCCAACCTGAATCAGAAATGACTTGTACTGAATTACATGTCACCATGAATATTCTCACTGATCCACAAGATGACTATAATGGAAGTTTTCTCAGCGACACAGAAGTAACTTTAACAATCACTGCTCTGTACACTGATCGCAGGTCATTTGCAGCTGCCGCTGTACTCTTGCCCGCTCCTCAGAAAGACTGATACAAATTGTCGGCTGTACCCCACATCTCATTGTTTAAACCTCACAGTATAACGTGGGCAGATGTGGGTTCCCGAATTAAACTTGCTGGATCTGTGACTGATTATGAGGACAAAGGTGATGGGTGGAGCTACAGCACCAGTTGTGACGTGTGGAAGCAAACAGTGTGTGAAGTGGCTGTAGGCAGAGCAGGCGCTTGTGCGCTTCCCTGACTAGTTGACATTTGTTTGAATGAAAAGGAGGAGGGGGAATTGGCTGGGCTTCCTGAAAAACTGTGGAACAAGGGCCCATCTGATGTAGGACTTTTAAAATCCATTTCCCCAGTACAGATCAAACCAAGATCAGAGTGGCGTCCAAGAGTTAAGCAATATCCTTTAAAACAGGAGGCAATAAATGGGATTGCCCCTGTTATAAATGATCTTTTGGCAGGAGGAATCATTAGGGAATGCTCGGATTCTCCTTGCAACACTCCCATTTTTCCAGTCCAAAAGGCCGACAAATTAATTGGCGAATGATACAAGATTTACGAGCAGTGAATGATGCAGTGCAAACAAGAGCACCCAATGTGCCTGACCCACACACACTTCTGAACACTTTGAAACCTAATCAGAAGTTTTTCACAGTAATTGATCTCAGCAATGCATTTTTCTCAGTGCCAATTCACCCAGACTCACAGTTTTGGTTCGCTTTTACCTTTAAAGGACAAAGCTATACATACACCAGATTGCCACAAGGATTTGCTGATAGTCCAACTATTTTCGTTCAAGCTATCATGGCCTGTTTGGCTGATTTTCAGATGTCAAACAAAAGCCAACTTCTAGTTTATGTAGATGATCTCCTGGTAGCCTCTGAAACTGAAGCTGCTTGCAAGGCAGACTCCTTAGCATTGTTACACTATCTCTGCAAAACAGGGAATAAAGTGAGCAAAAATAAGTTACAATGGGTCAGACAGGAAGTGAACTATTTAGGTCACACTTTGTCGGCTTCTGGAAGACAGATACAAAGAACCAGAAAGCAGATTATTTCAGATACACCGAAACCTGAAACAAAAAAACAAATGATGTCATTTTTGGGGCTCTGCAATTACTGCAGAGCATGGATCCCACATCCATCCATCCATCCATCCATTTTCTGAACCGCTTAGTCCCCACGGGGGTCGCGGGCGTGCTGGAGCCTATCCCAGCCGTCATCGGGCAGTAGGCGGGGGACACCCTGAACCGGTTGCCAGCCAATCGCAGGGCACACAGAGACAAACAACCATTCGCACTCGCACTCACACCTAGGGACAATTTGGAGTGATCAATCGGCCTACCAAGCATGTTTTTGGGATGTGGGAGGAAACCGGAGAACCCGGAGAAAACCCACGCTGGCTCGGGGAGAACATGCAAACTCCGCACAGGGAGGGCCGGAGGTGGAATCGAACCCGCACCCTCCTAACTGTGAGGCGGACGTGCTACCCAGTGCCCCACCGAGCCGCCGGATCCCACATTATGCGGAAAAAACACAACCGCTGCTGGATATTGTGCATGGAGTTCCCATGACAATGACAGAAAAAATCATGTGGACACCAGTAGCGGATGATGCTTTTGTAGTGCTGAAACAGGCTCTGATAGAAACCACAACTCTTATCTTGCCAGACTACAATAAAACCTTTGTGCAAACAGCAGACTGCAGGAATGGTTTTATGACCTCAGTGTTGCTGCAGAGTCATGGCAGCAAACTAAGACCAATTGCATTTTATTCAAAAAAACTGGATCCAGTGGCTCTGTCTTTACCGGACTGTGTCCAAGCAGTATGCGCGGCGGCGCTTGCAGTGAGACAATCTGCAGATGTGGTGCTCTTTCACAAAATGGAGCTGCTGGTTCCACATGCTGTAGATGTGTTGCTGCTGCAAAGCAAAATGAACTTTTTGTCGCCAGCCAGACATCTGTCCTACACAGCTATACTTCTGTCACAACCACACATCGTGATAAAGAGGTGCACAATCCTTAACCCAGCAACGTTGATCCCGTTGCCAGGGGATGGAACACCACATAACTGTTTGGATGCTACAGAACATCTACAGCTGCCCAGAGAAGATTTAAGTGACACGCCACTTGACAAGGGGGAAAAGTGGTTTGTGGATGGATCATGTTCTAAAGGAAACAATCAAAGTGGTTATGCAATTGTGAAATTGCCAAACCAGATTGTTGAAGCAGAGAAGCTTCCATACACCAGGTCAGCACAGGCTGCTGAGCTGATTGCTCTAACAAGAGCTTGTCAATTAGCGGAAGATAAGGAAGTCACTGTATACACAGACAGTCAGTATGCGTTTTCTACTCTGTTCTATTTTGCGAAACAATGGGAGCGCAGAGGGATGACAACATCAACCGGTAAGCCGGTTACCCATGCCTCCTTGTTAAAAGAATTGTTGCAGGCCATTCTTTTACCTGCTAAACTAGCTGTGTGTAAATGTGCTGCTCACACCACTGGCAGAGATGAAGTCTCAAATGGAAACAGATTAGCAGACAAAATTGCAAAAGAAGCAGCTGCAGGGAGACATGGCCATGATTTTTTTTTAATGGGTTCAGAGGACACACAACTCATAGATAAGACTGTACTGACAGATATGCAGGGCAATGCTCCAATGGTGGAAAAACGAATGTGGACGACAAAAGGTGCAATAGTGGATACAGATAATATCCACCGCATCAATGACAAACCTGTTTTACCAAAATCACTTTTTAAGGCAGCAGCGCTTGCGACACATGGGCCTTGCCATGTGTCGACAGGAGGGATGAAGTCCATCATAGATCAACAATTCACTACCTTTGGTTTAGATGCTTACTTAAAAAAAAAATGTAAAGCATGTCCTGTTTGTGTGAAACATAATCCACAAGGAAACATGAGATCTAAGAGAGGCTCATTTCCAAAACCCTCTTATCCATTTCAAATCATGCATATGGATTTTATTGAACTCACACAAAGTGGACCTTACAAATACTGCCTAGTGATGATTGATGCATTTTCAAAATGGGTGGAAGTAGTTCCATCTAAACGCGCAGATGCCTTAACAGTGGCAAAAGCTATCTGCAAAACCATCATACCAACTCATGGCATCCCCCAAACCATTTACAGTGACAATGGTCCACACTTTGTGAACCAAGTTGTGCAGAACATTGCTGTACACCTTGGAATAACGTTAAAAAACCACTGTGCTTGGCATCCTTCGAGCGCAGGCCTGGTTGAACGGGCAAACTTTACTATCAAAAGCAGGTTGAAAAAATGCATGGAAACAACAGGCAGACCTTGGCCAGAGTGCCTCGACTTAGTGAAGCTCTATATGAGAATTACTCCCACTTCCGAAGGACTAACACCTTTTGAAGTCATACATGGGAGACCATACAGACTACCAGTGTTCCCTGCAGATTTGCAAAAAGCAGACGAAGAACAGACCTTGGCAGATTATCTAATCAGGACGCTCAAACTGAAAGATGTGTCCAATGCAAATTTACTGCCGCCTGATCTCTCCCCCTCACAGGTGGACAACCCCATCAATCCAGGAGACTGGGTCTACATCGAGGTCATCAAAAGAAAGAACTGGGCCAGCCCGCGGTGGGAGGGACCATTTCAAGTTTTGCTTGCTACTCCCACGGCGGTTAAGATTTCTCAACGGCCCAGTTGGATTCACCTCAGCCACTGCAAGTTGCAGAGAGTGCTGGACCCCTAATTCGGAGTGGTGGGGAAGGCTAACTACAAAGGAGTCCCATCGTTTAGGGTGAGATGTCTCAATGTTGGTGAAGAATTCATCGATCCCCACTCCGCTAGGCGAGGGGATGTCCCGGTGTCTCTGCCATCCTAGTAGCAACGGGGCTCCATATGCCAGATGGATCCTCTGCTGCGTTGTGGTTGGAGCGTGCTATGGTCTATTGACTCATCTGAACAGACCAAATGACAATGTTGCCCGTGGAAAACGATGGTCGCATGATGAGAACTTTGAGGACTGGTCATGGGACCCCAGAAACCCATACGAAACCAACACTTGGTACCGGTATGTCAAGTTCACTGTGAGAGCTCACACACAGGAGGGGTGTTATGTGTGTTCGAAACTCCCCCCTTCCTCCACGCAAGTTCGCTTGGAGGCCAGAGCAATGAATGTCACTGAAGCAAAATGTATGGCATCCATGGGAGGAGTTGGATATCAGCACCGTGCCGTCACAGTCAAAGATGCCGACCCTTACCGCCCTGGACTTGCTGACGGTGCCTGTGATCAGCTATTCTGGACAAATCTCAATGTGACTGTTAGAGGACGAACAATACCACAAGTGGCCTACACAGAGAGACCAGCTGGAGTGAATTACACATGTTACATCCAAGGTAACAAGACCCACGTCTGCATTAACGATGACTGCTCTCCAGGAGGAAACTGGATGGGAGCTTTGGACATCACCGATGAGTGTCAAGATAAGAGAGCCATTTCAGGTGGTGAGGGCTCTCCAACGAACATGGCTACACCATCGAACGGAACATACTTCATACAGAATGGCTGGTGGCTTTGTGGTCACAAGGTTTATCCGATGCTGCCCGCCAACTGGACAGGAGTGTGTGCACCAGTGTGGGTGACGGACCACACCTACAGGATACGACATCATCAGCTGACAGGAGCACACAACTCTTCTGGACGTCGACGCAGAGCAGTTGCAACCTTTGACCCTCATGACCCTGTCTGGGGTGCGAACGTTCCAGAGGACCATAAAGTATGGTCCGTCGGAGACAAAGTTGTCCTTGCGCTCTTCCCTCAGATTGGGGTTGGGAAACTATCGCTTTTCATCGAGACACTGAACTATCGTTTTCAATCCTTTGTGAATCTCTCACTGCAAGTCAACGATGGACAAAATAGAGAGATTCGGGCTATTAGACTGATGGTCTTGCAAAACAGGATGGTTCTGGACTTGTTGACGGCAGCACAAGGTGGTGTGTGCCACATCATTGGGACTTCCTGTTGCACATACATACCAGGAGAAAATGACACCCACATAAACGACGCCATGAATTCGCTGAAGAACTTACAGCAGGCCATGTCTAATGACAAGGTCCCACATCAGTTTGATTTCTTTTCGTGGCTATTCTCTGGCAACTGGTGGCAACTGCTTTTGAAATTGCTGTCTCCTGTGCTTGTTGTGCTGGTGGTGTTGTGCTTGTTTACGTCCTGCGTTATCCCATGTTTGAAGTCTGCTGTGTCGAAGTTTGTGTCCTCTACTGTAGCCCAAGTTCATATACAACTTCTTAGAGATGACGGATTTGATGACGATAATGACACGTGGATTGCGTAGATGCTGTTCTGTTGAGCATGTTTTACAGAAACTTGATGATTTGACCATCGAAAATGCTTCGCAAGTGATGGATACAATGATGTACTGTTTCTGTGTTTTTTGTTTTTTATTGATAGCATTCTGGTCGTCTTAGGCAAAGGGACCGTGTAAGAATTTTCCTGCTAATAACATCTGGCCGGCAGGTTTTTCGCTTACACAATAAGTTTGATCTTGGGGTATTGAGGTAATGCCTCATCTTCACTGGAAAGTGTTGCTATCATTGTTTGTTGTTTTATTTTTACTATTCATCTTTCTTCATTATACATGTATATATGTTTTTTACTTGTCTTTGTTGTTTGGGGTGGCATAATCATATGATAAAACAGGAGGGAGATGTTAGGGTTTTTCAAATTATCCTTATCGTATGATTATGTTGGAATGCAACCGGTAATAAATAACCTACCTTGTCTCATCCTACACAAGGTCGTAAAACATCCCCTGATATGTTTTGACTAGAGCACAAGGGTTTCCTTTTCAGTCACTCTCACCCCCACTCTGTTCCTCCTAATAAATATGCCCTTGCAGGAAGGAGACTTTTCAGATTTCATTCCTGTAGCGAGTGATCTCTCCACCTGCAGGTGTCTAAAAGAACTTGCCTTGTCTCCTGTGTGGTTCTTGCAAAATAAGTTGGAGTGAGCAAATCTCTAACAAACACTTAACACATAAATTGCTATGTCCTAATCCACACACTGGCGCACCTAACAATTTTGCGAGTTCGTTCTGTCAAAGAGAAGACCAGTAGATCAATCAGACCAAATTTACCAATTGTTTATTCCTGACAAAGCGCACTAATACAGGCCTGGGTCCCGGGTCCCTCACACTAAAGCTCGTGCGTTTTTGTGACCACCAAAAGATGACACATTCTTCCGGGTTGCCCAGTTTTGAAGAAACACAATATGAATATTAAAGCATGGAAAATATTGTGAGATGATTGGTCGATGGTCATCTCCTCCCCGTCCAGGTGTCGCTGAGGTCAGGCGGTTGGGTTTTTCCCGCGAAGCCCGGCCACATAGACGTGCTGTTGTTCTCGCTTCTCACCGACCTATTCCACAACACTTCGAAGAAAACACGTTCATGCAGTTTGCCTGCACATTCTTCGCCACCCACCAATCCACACGAGCACTCCAATACTAGATATTAATATGATTATAAGTTTAACACAACCTTAAAAAATATGTTTGCAAACTCCCGAAAGCACATTTCCCTTTAGTGACAACACTACAATAGTTCATCAGAGCATAAAGCTACAACATGGTGTCAGAAGACGGAGTTACGGAGAAAGTCAAGGACTGTATTCAACACGTGTTAACCGAAGATTAGCGGCAAGCTAACGGGAGCTAACACAGCCGACATGGAGCAGTTCAAGCCACCGTCTCCGCTGATTCTCATGGGGAACCTCGCTGAAAACTGGCGCAGGTGGGAGCAGCGTTTTCAGCTCTATATGGTTGCTTCTGATGCAGTGGGTAAAAATGAGGAGGTCAAAATTGCCATCCTGCTTCACACTGTCGGCGAGGAGGCGCTGGAAGTGTATAATACACTTACCATTACCCCAGAAAGAGAGGAAGCAACGATGGAGGAAGTTCCGGAGGCATTCAGAGACTACTGCAGTCCACAAAAGAATGTTGTTTTTGAATGCCATCAGTTTTGGTTGCACACAATGTTATCAGGAATATCGGTGGACAGATTCATCACAGAACTACGTCAAAAGAGCAAAAACTGTGAGTTTGGAAGACATGAAGATGACATGATAAGGGATAAATTGGTGTTCAGCATAAGTGATACACATCTGAAAGAGAGACTGTTACGTGATAATGCACTTACTTTACTTAGAGCAATGGAAACTGTTAGAGATTTGCTCACTCCAACTTATTTTGCAAGAACCACACGGGAGACAAGTAAGTCCTTTTGGACACCTGCAGGTGGAGAGTCCATTCGTCGCTGTCTGAACAGCGATAATCGAATGAAGTCTGAAAAGTCTCCTTCCTGCAAGGTCATATTTATTAGGAGGAACAGAGTGGGGGTGAGAGTGGATGTTAGATAAATTGTATATATATGTTATCATGCGTTCCTTAATGAGTACTTATTAATAAAGTTATTGCGCAGAATGCTTGCTGTTTCTTCTTGCAGACATCACCCAGTCCACAACAAGTCAAACGATGCTGTCTGGAGCTTCCTGACCTTCTACACATCTGGGAATCCAAGAAAGTTGTTGATGTCTGCACATGTCATTTTGCCTATGCACTCTTTTCACACGACTACTTTGTTTCCCATAACATTCACTTTTCGTTTCTCATGGGATCCTGTCTGCGACTTCTAGTTTCACATAGAATCTCATTTCTTCTCTCATGAGACAAAGCCCACGCTTTCCCCCCACCTATCAGGGGCTAGTCTCACATTGTAGGTAGGGCATTCCTAAATAAAAAGAGAGGAGTGTAAACAAGACCTTGAGTGTATTTTGGATTGCTATAAGTCTGGATGCACTCCTCGCGAGAAAAGACTCAACATTCTGTCTCACTGGTTTTGTCTGCTGATCCTTTTGCTGAATCTGAACCTAACAGTGGACATGTTTGGTGAACCCCCGGCCTCTGGTAAGATCAGAGCAGGGGGTGTTTTACGATGTTGTGGGAAACAGAACAACTTCTGCAGCTGCTTCCTCTGCAGCTGGTCACTCAAGCAGAGGAAGCAACCACTTTACTTTACTACGTTGTGAGAGCAAGACAAGATTGGTTAATCATTATAGTCTACATTCCAACATAATCCTATGATAAAGATAACCTGGAAAACCCTAACATCTCCCTCCTGTTTTATCATATGAGTATGTCACCCCAAACAACAAAGACAAGTAAGAAAAAACATATATATATGTATAATGAAGAAAGAAGAACAGCAAAAATAAAAACAACAAACAATGATAGCAACACCTTCCAGTGAAGATGAGGCATTACCTCAACACCCCAGATCAAACTTATTGTGTAAGCGAAAAACCTGCTGGCCAGATGTTATTAGCAGGAAAATTCTTACACGGCCCCGTTGCCACAGGCGACCAGAATGCTATGAATAATAAAAAATAAAAAGAAAAAACAGAAACAGTACATCATTGTATCCATCACTTGCGAAGCATTTTCGATGGTCAAATCATCAAGTTTCTGTAAAACGTGCTCAACAGAACAGCATCTACGCAATCCATGTTTCATCATCGTCATCACATCCGTCATCTCTAAGGAGTTGTATATGAACCTGGGCTACAGTAGAGGACACAAACTTCGACACAGCAGACTTCAAACATGGGATAACGCAGGTCGTAAACAAGCACAACACCATCAGCACAACAAGCACAGGAGACAGCAATTTCAACAGCAGTTGCCACCAGTTGCCAGAGAATAGCCATGAAAAGAAATCAAACTGATGTGGGACCTTGTCTTTAGACATGGCCTGCTGTAAGTTCTTCAGCGAATTCATGGCGTCGTTTATGTGGGTGTCATTTTCTCCTGGTATGTATGTGCAACAGGAAGTCCCAATGATGTGGCACACACCACCTTGTGCTGCCGTCAACAAGTCCAGAACCATCCTGTTTTGCAAGACCATCAGTCTAATAGCCTGAATCTCTCTATTTTGTCCATCGTTGACTTGCAGCGAGAGATTCACAAAGGATTGAAAACGATAGTTCAGTGTCTCGATGAAGAGCGATAGTTTCCCAACCCCAATCTGAGGGAAGAGCGCAAGGACAACTTTGTCTCCGGCAGACCATACTTTATGGTCCTCTGGAACGTTCGCACCCCAGACAGGGTCATGAGGGTCAAAGGTTGCAACTGCTCTGCGTCGACGTCCAGAATAGTTGTGTGCTCCTGTCAGCAGATGATGTCGTATCCTGTAGGTGTGGTCTGTCACCCACACTGGTGCACACACTCCTGTCCAGTTGGCGGGCAGCATCGGATAAACCTTGTGACCACAAAGCCACCAGCCATTCTGTATGAAGTATGTTCCGTTCGATGGTGTAGCCATGTTGGTAGTAGAGCCCTTACACCTTGAAAACGGCTCTCTCATCCTGGCACACAGCGGTGATGTCCAAAGCTCCCATCCAGTTTCCTCCTGGAGAGCAGTCGTCGTTAATGCATTTGTGGGTCCTGCAACCTTGGGTGCAACATGTGTAATCAGCAAGACTTGGAATGGTCCCTCCCGTCGTGGCTGGCCCAGTTCCTTCCTTTGATGACCTCGATGTAGAACCAGTCTCCTGGATTGATGGGGTTGTCGACCTGTGAGGAGGAAAGATCAGGCGGCAGTAAATTTGTCTTTGACACAGTTTGAGCGTCCTGATCATATAATCTGCCAAGGACTGCTCTTCATCTGTTGTTTGCAACTCTCGCAGTCAATTGTCATGCCCATTTAACTGGCAAATA
The DNA here is from genome assembly GCF_024217435.2 of Syngnathus scovelli. Classification (NCBI taxonomy): domain Eukaryota; kingdom Metazoa; phylum Chordata; class Actinopteri; order Syngnathiformes; family Syngnathidae; genus Syngnathus; species Syngnathus scovelli. The sequence goes on from NC_090857.1 coordinate 16,145,887, forward strand.
GGAGTGTTTGCGGGAAGAGTTTGAACACTTCCTAATGATTCCCTTTAACCAAAAACTATTTATGACAGGGGCGTTCCCATTTATTGCCTCCTGGTTTAAAAGAGATTGTCTTACCCATGCCTTCTTTCTCCTCACACGCTCGCACCCACACAGGGTGTGAACACACACACACACACACACACACACACACACACACACACACACACACACACACACACGCACCCACGCAAACAAAGAGATTCTAATCCATCTCTCATGTAGCTTCTCTTGATAGAATCTCCTATTGGTAAATGTATAGCAGACGTTTTAGCATATAATCCCATACTCTGCTCTCTCACTTCTACTTTTTCATGTCGGTGCAGTCGTAGGTGGCCCCTATTGCAGTCATTGTCTTGTTAACTGTCGCCTTGTGACTCCTATGCATGACTGTGTGAATGTCAAAAATTGAACGTACCTAACTTTCTGACCATCCAACCTCCACTGTGGTATAAAAAACCTTACTATTGTATTGAGTAGGTACATTGAGAAACCTAGCTTCCTCCTGACTGCCAAATGTCCTGTTCTAAAATTTATATAACTCGACCTCTACGTTTTAAGCTTGATGAGCCAAAATATCAGATCTTGCTCTTGTTTCCTACCGTTTTAGCCTATTTGTTTTATCCAAATCCGTTCAATCTCTGATTATAATGCTTTTCTCTGGAGCCCTACGTATTTTTCAAATTTTTATTTATTTATTTATCAAATCTCCTCAGTTCTGTCAAACTCAGTGCACAATGAACCTCCCTTCCACTTTGAACCAAGCTTCACCAAATTTGGTAACGCCGTAGCAAGGACTGCGATTTGGTTGTCGGACACTCCAAGTCCATTTCTTTTTGCCGCACTTTACCCTCTCACGTTGGTGTTCTTTGGCTGTTGCTTCAGAGCGACCCCATCCATCACTCTTGAATGAGTCCATTGTTCAAATGAGTCAATTTTCATCATTGTGAGTTCCTCCGCTTTTCACTGTCTTTTCTCGTCCCCGAGGATGTTGTCTGTCCTCCGGAGTGTACTTGTCCTTCTCCAAGCACAACAGCAGTCTTTTCTTGTCCTTCGCCAAAGGTCAAAGGTGCTTCAGAGCCACGCACCATTTTGTAGTTGTTCACGGCTGCAGGCGAAGACTCGGATTGGGTTTCAGGGGCCCTGACACTGAGAATGACAGGCTGGGACGTCAAACTTGTAAGACTATCTCCAAATGTAGCTGCTTCCATCAATTTGCTGGTAACATGTATTTACCAAACTTCAAATTCTCCTAATAACAGCGGTCTCGTTTTTATATCGTAAATCCTGCAACTCATCCTATTTTTGAGCTACATTTTATCTATAGTTCCAATTTAATCGGACAGTATGTTGTCTTCAGTATCATTATTGAAAATCAACTCATCGAGGTCTGCGTTCCACATCAAGCCCTGATCTGTATGTCTTGACCTCTCACATGTTATTGTCATGCTTGCTCAAAAATGTGACTTAGAGTATGGTGCTGTGAATTCTCAATCTCCCCAATGAAATTGGATCCCACCTCGTAGTTCTTATCGTTCTCATGTTCCTGTTAGCCTGCAATTGTCCGAATCAAAAATGTTTTCTTTTAACTGTCTTTCTTTTGAACCTCTAAATCTCTCGAGTTGCTAACCTATCTACACCAGAACAAAAACATTTATTCGAAAATTCATTGTCATAAAGTGTTGTATTATTACTATCTTCCACTATCTGTCCTACTCACTCCCCCCCTTTTGAGGCTTGGCAACGCCCATGCCTCACACCTTGACAAACTTTTTGGGAGAATGCATTCTTTACTACATACGATTCCATCATCATTTAATTTGACTTTCTTTCCAAAATGCTTCTCAATTTCTCAGTTCACACATCTTCTACTTGTGTTACTGGTTCTCCAGTTTTTTTTCTCTAGTTAATTATCAATCCAAAAGCTATGTGTTTCTTTCTAACATTCAACCTGCTCAAAATCACTCTTTCATCAAAGTCGCTCTACTAATTTTCTATAGTAGTCGTCAACAACTTCAACCATTCAACCTGTAATTTCTTTTCATTCAGGCTATCATTCATCAATGTTCATTTGCATCTCACACGCAGTCTCCAAAAAGGAGTCTTTCTAACACATTGGTCCCAATTCATCCAAGCTCACCACACAACATTCATTTATCATTTTCAACTCAGGTTTCCTGGTAGAACAATCCACCAATTCAAAAAAAGACTTAACTAAAACAAACAACTGGCAAATTAATCTGAATTTTTTCTTTGTTTTTAAATTTGAAGAACTCAATCTCTCAGATTTAGCTTGCATTTAGAATTTTGTATAATCTTATAACACAACCAATCAATTATTCCTATTAAATGTAGCATTGCAAAATCTTAAATTCACAATTTAGCTTCTTCCAATTCCTGAAAGCATGTTCTGTCGTTTTTTTTTTCTTCAAATTTCTCATGTGGGCTCGACACTTAACATGCACTAGTGTGGATTAGTTTCTGCTTGCAAACAGATTTCTCTCTTTTTCCTCTCATTTTTATCTTTCAAAATCATTTCTGTTCTGCGGTGCAAATTGGATAGACCACAGTCTAGTAATTTTTTTTTACACTAAAACTTTAGCCAATGTTCATCATTTTAACATATACGCACACACATGCACAGCTCTCGCATGCAAAAGGTAGTTCCCAGCACCAATGATTCATCACAGGCTGGCCATTTCCTGTGGTCGATCATGAGCTGGTCCCTCCCATGCACACGAGGACAGCACATTCTAATTTTATTTATTTATCTTCTAGAAGCAAGTTGCATTTCCTTACCACTTGATTTGCATATTTTAACTTCAGTGTAACACAATTTGAGCTCTAGTCATTTGTAATTTGGGCATACAAACAGCATTGTCATACTTCTTGGATGGACAGGACTTCTAATAATCTAAAAAAAAAATTCTAATAATCTGACAATGACATGTTTTGCTGTCATATGGGCATATTTGTACTCCATACATTTTCTTCCACTTCAGCATGTATTGCATACAATTAAAAAATCTACTTGCCATGAACTTCTCGTTTTAAAGAAGAGCAGAGCAAGAGATTTACCGTTCTTATTTCCCATCTTAATTTTAGTAGCTTAAGGTTTTACAATTTTTTTTCAATTTTTTTTCTTTGAGGATCCTCAATGCAGGTTTAAATTGACCTTTCGACAGATTACTAGCCTGTTTTATTGCCGTGGATCAACGCTAGAACTGCTTTTTAGTCAATTTATCCTACCAGTCACACTCTCAATCACACAAGTTATCCCTGCCTACACGAAGTCCTCCTTTTAAAAAAAGGAGCTGCTTCATCCAGTGAGGGGACTCTACAACACCCCCCACCTTCCCTGGGAACTAAAGACAACAGTCCCTGTCCCCAGCCCTGCCAACGCGAAGTCCTCCTTTTTTTTTTGTAAAAAAAAAAGGAGCTGCTTCATCCAGTGAGGGGACTCTACAACACCCCCCACCTTCCCTGGAAACCAAAGACAAAAGTCCCTGTCCCCAGCCCTGCCAACGCGAGGTTGTACTCCTCAGAACAGTGGTCGTCAAATAATGATCCACGGAGGTACTGAGATTTTAAAACAGTTTGAGAACTACTGCTCCAAAAGAGACACCTCATCCAGAGGGGGACTCTACAACACCCCCTCCTTCCACAAAACTTATTCCTGTGCACTTCTTCCTTTTTACGCGTTTCACAAACAACAACACAATCACACAACTTCAGGCCTTTAACTTACTTGTCCCCTGGTTCGTTGCACTGCCGGGTCCCGTCAATCCACCTCTGTCAGACGAAGGCAGACCTAAGATGCTGGCCCAGCGAAGAATTTCCTTCCCAGGTCTTTCTTTACCAGGTCCGGCTAGTGGACGCTGGCCCGTCGACGGTGTACAGCGCGTCGTCCTCCGTCAGCCAGATGATGGGTATGAGAGGTCCCGGGTTTCGGCACCAAAATGTTAGAGATTTGCTCACTCCAACTTATTTTGCAAGAACCACACGGGAGACAAGTAAGTCCTTTTGGACACCTGCAGGTGGAGAGTCCATTCGTCGCTGTCTGAACAGCGATAATCGAATGAAGTCTGAAAAGTCTCCTTCCTGCAAGGGCATATTTATTAGGAGGAACAGAGTGGGGGTGAGAGTGGACATGTTTGGTGAACCCCCGGCCTCTGGTAAGATCAGAGCAGGGGGTGTTTTACGATGTTGTGGGAAACAGAACAACTTTGATTGCTTCCTCTGCAGCTGGTCACTCAAGCAGAGGAAGCAACCACTTTACTACGTTGTGAGAGCAAGACAAGATTGGTTAATCATTATAGTCTACATTCCAACATAATCCTATGATAAAGATAACCTGGAAAAGAGAGCAGGAGGGCAAACACGCAGCTGGGACAAGAACAAACCAAGCTACAAGAAGCAGGTAATAGCTGTGTGCCGTAAATGCGGAAACAAGCATGAGCCTTGTCAATGCCCAGCTCACGGCGCTGTGTGTCATAAATGTGGAAAAAATAACCACTTTTCAAAGGTGTGTAGGGGAGGCTCTGAGAAAAGTAGCCATTGTAAAACAAAGACTGTAAACAATATAGAAAAAGAAATGGACTTTTTATACATAGGCATGATTGGGAATGAAAACAAGAAATCAGCACACCAAACAAAAGACACACTATGGCATGAAAAAGTCACAATCAGAGGTGTTGCAATTAACTTCAAGCTGGACACTGGTGCTGATGCTAATGTGCTGCCCAGGCAGCTATACCAGCAGCTACCAGGTCCCATTCAGCTGCGTCCGACATAGACTGTGTTAATAGCTTTTGGAGGGGCACGCCTTCCAGCAGATGGTGTTGCATCTTTGGAATGCAGAACGTCTAAATGCAAAGCTGTACTGGACTTCCACGTGAGTAGCCAAGCAGACAAGCCAATTCTAGGAGGGGAGGCTTGTGAGAAGCTGCAACTGGTGAAAGGAATGGAGTCACTCACAGCAACGGCTCCTCAACAACGACAACCTCCAGCCACCAAAGAGGAGTTACTACAAAGATATGCTGATGTATTGACAGGATTGGGGAATTTCCTGGAGTTCATCACATATACGTCGACCCCACCGTCACTCCTGTGATTCACGCATGCTGAAATGTACCCCTGTGTATGTGAGCTGTGCGTGAAGGTGAACAGTGCGAAGAAATGCTGCCCTCAGAAAAGACAAGTTGACAAGGAGTGCTGTGTTTTCAACAAGACATGGACTGCCAAGTATTTCTTTACAGAAATGAAAGGTAAAGCTGTGTGCCTGATTTGTGGTACACAGGTCGCTGTGTTTAAAGAATATAATTTGAGTCGTCACTACACGACCAAGCATGAGAAAAAATACATCTGTCTCATAAACAGCGCACAACAGAGGCTGGTGCATTGCTAGCAAAACTGCAAGCCCAACAAGGACTTTTTATCAAACTTCACACCCAGAGATGCAGCGGCTTTGTCATTTGAGGAAGAGTTAAAGAAGTTAAGAATAAATTGTACTGATCAATGATTGTTTTTTTTTTTTTTTTTACCTATACACCACAATTTCACAGAGCTTAATATAAATATAAACAGAATAATTGTATTCTTCTAATTACCAGTACTAGCTATTTAAGATAAATAATTTTGTGCATTTTACAATGGAAGGAAATTGAGCAGGTTTAAGTTATCGTAGGTGTGGCCCTCTGACACAACTCAGGTTTTTCATGTGGCCCTTTGTAAAAATTAATTGCCCACCCCTGATCTAAGCTATGCACCTTCAACACACCGTGGGGACGCTTCCGCTTCCTCAGGCTACCATTTGGGATTAAGTTGGCCAGTGAAGTCTTTCAACAGAAGAACTATGAGACCTTTGGCGACATTCCAGGTGTGTACGTCATAGCGGACGACATGATTATAGCAGCATCATCAGAGAAGGAACATGATGAAATCCTGCAGAAAGTAATGGAGAGAGCAAAGTCTGCCAATGTGAAATTTAACAAAGACAAAATCCAGTTCAAAGTGAACACAGTAAAATATATGGGACACATCATCACGGCAGCAGGACAAAGAGCCGATGACGCCAAGATCAAATCGATTGTCGGCATGCCGACCCCGGACGACAAACAAAGTCTGCAACGCCTGCTGGGAATGAGGAAATTCCTGGCGCAGTACATACCAAATGAAGCCTCACTCACGGCACCCCTCAGACAGCTGTGTCATGTAACATGGGGGGAAAAGATGGTGCAAATGGTAAAGTATGGATTGTTCACAGGAATAAATAGGCAGAGCTGAAATTCCAAATTTGTCCAAAAGATAGCGCCAGACCGAAACATGAGACCAAAAAGTGGCCACAATAAGCTAAACTAGTTAAAATAGAAATAAAACAGGAACACGGTGTCGGATTGTGAGTCACGCATAGAAGCACAAATGTGATTTTTACTTTTTGATTTCTTTGGTTGGCTAAATATGTATTCTGTAACGGCTTAAAGCAATATTGTTAGTCAATTTGATCAAGAGGCCCGCCACTATGAGAATAGTGGCGTGACATAAATTGTTTGGAGAAGCACAAATATGATTTTTACTTTTTGATTTCTTTGCTTGGCTAAAAATGTATTCTGTAACAGCTTAAAGCAATATTGTTAGTCAATTTGATCAAGAGGCCCGCCACTATGAGAATAGTGGCATGACATAAATTGTTTAAAGAAATCAGCATAGTGAATGACATTGTAATGGTCGGAGACAAAATCATAATACCCGAGAGCTTCAGGAGAGTAATTTTAGAGAACCTGCACCTTGCACACCAAGGCGTGCAGCGTATTAAAGCTAAAGCAAGAAAAGTCATTTACTGGCCTGGCATGGCACGAGACAGAGACACTGGTGGAAAAATGTGTGCAATGCCAGCAGCTACAGCCCAAGCATCAGGCTGAGCCACTCATCCCACACCAGGTTCCTGAACTACCATGGATGAAAGTTGGAGCTGACATCTTCGAGCTGCATGGTCAGTCGTACCTGTTGTTGGTAGATTATCTGACAAAATATCCAGAAGTCAAGTCAAGTTTATTTATATAGCCCTAAATCACAAAGTGCTCAACCTGACTGATAAAACAGCTCGCACAGTGATTCAGAAGATGAAGTCTGCCTTTGCCAGACATGGGATTCCTAAGGAGGTAGTGAGTGATCATGTCCCATTCGCCAGCTATGAGATGCAGTCATTTGCAGCTTCATGGGAGTTCAAGCTAACACACTCTAGCCCAGGTTTTCCCTCTTCAACTGGAATGGCAGAGCAGGCCATAAAGACAGTAAAACATGCACTAAAGAAAGCAGTGCAGACCGGCGCTGACCCACATCTAGTGTTGCTGTCGCTGAGAAACACACCGGTGACCGGACTAAACCTGACACCTGCACAAATGTTGATGGGTAGAGTCCTGCGCAGCACACTTCCATGTTCCAGTGCTGTGCTGAAACAGTCAGCCCCACAGCATGTTCTCAAAACGTTGCAGGACTTGCAGTCCCGACAAAAGCAACACTATGACCGGTGTGCATAGCTACTGCCAGTGTTGTCCCCAGGAGACACGGTACACATGCAGACACAACGCGGCTGGGAGCCTGCGGTTGTCATCAGGGAGCAAGATGAACCACGTTCCTACACTGTACAGACACCGGCAGGGAGGACACAAAGGAGGAACAGGCGACATCTGAGAAAGGTACACCCAAGCCTGTTCAGAGACTCTCATCCTGATGAACATTTGGACTCTGAGTTACAACATTCTCAGACTACTGCAACAGTGGACTCACCACCACTGGACCCGGTACCACACACCCCTTATCCTGTGTCTGTGAACAGCACACCCACATGCTATACCAGGAGTGGCAGAGCAGTTAAGCGCCCTGCCAGGTACACCGATTGACTTGAAGTGATGTTGTTACTCAGTGTTAAAAAAAAAAAGATGGAGAAAATAAGGGGTGGATGATTTGTGTTTATCTTGAAATGTTATAAAATGTTATAAGTTCAAAGAGAAAGTAAAAAAAAGAAAGGTCAACATGATTCGCCAAACGATAAGCTTAACAGAATAGATTGTTGAAAGCCATTTGGTTTATTGAAACATGCCTTGTTTATAATTGAAATATGCACGTTGCAATTTTGATCAGTGTTGATACGAAAGAGTTAAGGTAACTGATGGATAAACTACTTCTCAGTTGGAAAAGAGGGATGTGGTAGATTGGATCGAGCACTCAGTGCTCGACTGTGTTTGTCTGTCAGTACTGGAGGTCCACTGATCGTGTGGTCAGGTCTGTGTGGGGTCGTGACGGAGCACCCAGTAAAGATCGGCTCGTACTGCATCCTTGCCTCCGTGTGTTATTGTTTGAACAATCAATGAGCAACCCACTATAAGTGACAACACTACAATAGTTCATCAGAGCAGAAAGCTACAACAAGAACAGTCACTTAAAAATAAACACAAGAACACATACAGGTGAGAAAACTTTTTCCTTCTCAGTTTGTGGCAAGATTGTTAGGGTTGACAAATTACAGTGGTGTCACGCCCGTGTCAGAGGACGCTCAGCCGGCAACTTCCCTCAGCACACCCCTTCATTACCGATGTGACCGTCACCTTCTCCCTCATGTATTTAAACCCTGTCCGCATGTTTCCTCTCCGTCGGTGTCTCCTGTTCCTTCTCGTTTGTGTCCGCGCCTGTTGTGTCTTCGCCGGGTCTTGTGTGTAGGCTCACGGTCAGAACCTCTTCCTGGTCTGCGCTTGGTACGCGGAGAATCCCGTTTCTCGCTCGCTGCCCGTGAGCCTCTTTCCGCCGGTTCCTTTGTTCACCTTCCCCCTTCCCTTCAATAAATCCTGGTTCAAGCTGAATTTTGTCGCCCTGGCTCAATTCAATCCTGACAAGTGGAGCCTCGGTTTTCGAACGTCCCGGTTCTCGAACAAATTGGTATTCGAACAAAAAAATCGAGATTTTCTTTCTTCGGATGTCGGACGAAATTCGGTTGTCGAACCTCGCGAGATGAGCCGGGAGGACCCGCATGCCAAATGTTAGAGATTTGCTCACTCCAACTTATTTTGCAAGAACCACACGAGAGACAAGCAGATCCTTTTAGACACCTGCAGGTGGAGAGCTCACACGTTGAAGGAGTGAAGTCTAAAACTCTCCCTCCTGCAAGGGCATATTTATTAAGAGAAACAGAGTGGGGGTAACAGTAGGCTGAATAGGAAGCCCTTGTGCTCTAGTCAAAACATATCAGGGGGTGTTTTACGACCTTGTGTAGGATGGGACAAGTTATCTTATTCATTACCGGTTGCATTCCAACATAATCATACGATAAGGATAATCTGAAAAACCCTAACACCAACTGACTCCGTTCGTTATTACATTCTCGTTACTCTGAGGATTGCATCCACTCTAATCATGCCTCCAAAGGAAGCAAGTGGGAACAGTAAAGTCATCCTAAAACACAAAGACGCTCCTAAAGCAATACGACACTGAGCGCCCGGCACGCTGCGGTTGCGCGATCGGACCAAATTAAGCTCCCTGCGCACTGAGGTCCACTTAAATTTTGGAAAGTCCACTAGGACTTTAAAAATATTTTCTAAATTTTAGCGACCGCTCTGTCACAATAATGCGACGAGCGCGGTGCAGTTGCGCAGTCGGCGGCGCGCTACGGTTGCGCGTTTGGCGGTGCGCTGCAGTTGCGCTATCGGACAAAATTAAGCTCCCTGCGCACTGAGGTCCACTTCAATCTTAGAAAGTACATCAGGACTTGATAAATATTTTCTAAATTTCAGCGAAGGCTCTGTCACAATAATGCTACCAGCGCGGTGCAGTTGCGCGGTGGGCGACGCGCTACGTTTGCGTGTTCGGCCCTGCGCTGCAGTTGCGCGATCGGACAAAAATGCACAAATGAAAAAAAAAAAAAAAAAAGGTTAAAAAAGGCTTTTTATTTTTTCTTGGAATGGATGATTTTTTCCCCATTATTTGTAAAGGGAAAACATGATTCGGAATTCGAACGATTCACTTCTCGAACAGCCTTCTGGAACGGATTGTAGTCAAAAACCGAGGCTCCACTGTTCTTGATCGTATGATTATGTTGGAATGTATACTATATTGATTAACGAGTTGCTGAGGGAAACAAACTCCTTCTGTTTGTTCTCACAACATCGTAAACAAAGTGCTAAGACATTTGCACTGGTTGACCAGCTGCAGAGGAAGCAATCAAGTTTCCCCCTGTTTCCCTCAACATCACAAATCACCCCCTGCTCTGATTTGACCAGATGTCGGGGGTTCACCAAACCGGTCCACTCTCACACAACCCCCAGCCCCCCCCCGTTTTCTCTCAATAAATGTCCTTATATGTTCAGAGTTTCTGAATAGATATTTGAAAGAGTAATATGGGAAATAACTTTAAAATATATGTAGTCTCCGCTCAGCACCCGTCGCCATTTAACGAATGCCAGTTTCAAGGCTGAATTCGTGTCACGTGGCGTGCGTTCGCGTCGCACCGGAACTCACGTCATGCAACCCAATAATTGGCAAAAAAAAAAAAAAAAAGACTTTCTGAGGATGCAGCCTGTGAATTTGGACACAGCGAGTGAATCATTTTTTTGCAAGACCAGTTCTCTTGCTAGCATTGAGGCTTTAGCACCTACCGCTAATCAAAAATTCAAACACACTACGATCAAGCAGGGTTAGCAGATGTATGTGGCTGTCTCTCAGACCCTAGTAGGAATTGAACTCACTACAATTCTATTGCTCTTAATGATGAGTTACGCGGCCTTGCTTGGCAAAACTGTGTCAACCTTTTAGAAGATTGACCAAAAGAAACGCTTGAAAATGTAGTCTAAACAGGACTCTTTAACCAGTGATTCTCATCCAATGTGGGCACATTTGTGTGCCGTGAGAAATTATAAAATTTCCCTTAGGATCCTCAAAGACAATAACAACTCATCACACAACTGCTGGTCACTAGTACCATGGACAAGATGTGTGGAATTACACCCTCAACTCTTATAAATCCAGTTTGCGCAGCAAATGCTTAGTATATAATCGGGCCAAAGTGAAACCCCTGGTTTACAAGACCAGTGCTCTAACCACTAAGCTACAAGGCCTGTTCTACTGCGGCTGATAATAAACTATAAACTATTCAACTACAATATTATATTGCAAAGTGGAAATCAGGATGTCACCACGTTTACCTCCCATGCTGCTATTTTGCGAGCAAGCAAGGCGAGATAACTTGGCCAAGTTTGAGAATCAGTTAGCGTGCTCAAACCTCTGGTTGAAGCTGGTGGTTGAAGCTGATGGTTGAAGGGCTGGTCTTTATGTACAAGTTTGAATATGATAAAAGCCAGTGTCATGCGCTCACGTTTATTTTCCGGATTTCTGTCTTGTCTGTGTCGTAACTTCACTTCCTGTTTTATTTTGTCATCCCTTCCGTTTCAGTTCGTGGTTCCTTCCTCTGTTTCGGTTGTCTTGTATTCCCTGATCCCGATTGTGTGCACCTGTGTCATTTGGCCTAATTGTCTGCACCTGTGTCCCCGCCCTTTTGTGTGTATTTAGTCCGTGTCTTCCCCTTGTCTTGTGCCAGTGTGTCTTGCCTCGTCCCGACCACCAGCGATTCCTTGACGCCCGAACTCCCAGTAAGATTCCTCCTTTCTGTCTCGCCACAGAGCGACGCCTTTTGTTAGTGCCTTGTTCCCCATAGCCCTTTTTGTCTCGCCCGAGTGTGACGCTTTTTGTTTGGACTTTTTTGCCGAGTGTTTCCCTCGCAAGAGGCGCCTAGCCCTTTTTGTCTCGCCCGAGTGCGACGCTTTTTGTTTGGACTTTTTTGCCGAGTGTTTCCCTCGCAAGAGGCACCTTGAGTTGTATTTTTTGGTCATCGTTTGTTGGAATAAATCAGTGAAAAGAAAGACTCTGCATCTGAGTCCTCCGCCTTGTTCCCTGTCTGACAGCCAGGAACAGCCATGATTAATGAGAAACAGGACAAGGTGAGTCCTTTCATCAAAAAAGCTGAGGCGGAGCCAGAGGAACTTTGATAAAAGAGGAGGGGAAAGAGAAGGAAGAAGAGGATACAGTATGCCCTCAACTTGTCTCTCATTGAAAAGTATAGATGAGGGTCAACGTGAGGTGAGCAAAGGGGCGGAGCCTGCAAGAAGCAGCTCTCGTCAACACGACAACAGAAGATAATGGAGCCCACCGTGGAGGATCGCAAGCAGACGACCTCTTAGCGCCAACATCAGATTGTGATGACGTTGTCACATGCTTCTGACGCTGCAGATGATGAGTCAGAAGTTGATATTTTATACCAAACACTGGATATTGTCATGTAACATGGGGGTAGAGATGGTGCAAATGGTAGAATATGGATTGTTCACAGGAATAAATTGGCAGAGCTGAAATTCCAAATTTGTCCAAAAGATGGCGCCAGACCAAAAAGGGAGACCAAAAGAGGGGCCAGAATAAGCTAAACCGGTTAAAATGGATATAAAAAAGGAACACGGTGTCAGAGTGTGAGTCACGCATGGAAGCACACATGTGATTTTTATTTTTATTTCTTTGCTTGGCTAAAAATGTATTCTGTAACCGCTTTAAGCAATATTATTTGTCAATTCGATCAAGAGACCCGTCACTGAGAATAGTGGCGTGACATAAATTGTTTGGAGAAGCACAAATGTGATTTTTATTTTTTGATTTCTTTGCTTGGCTAAAAATGTATTCTGTAACTGCTTTAAGCAATATTATTTGTCAATTCGATCAAGAGACCCGTCACTGAGAATAGTGGCGTGACATAAATTGTTTGGAGAAGCACAAATGTGATTTTTATTTTTGATTTCTTTGCTTGGCTAGAAATGTATTCTGTAACCGCTTTAAGCAATATTATTTGTCAATTCGATCAAGGGACCCGTCACTGAGAATAGTGGCGTGACATAAATTGTTTAGAAAAGTAGGTCAAGGGTGAAAAGGGGAAGTGAAAGGTTTTACCACTAGCTGTGCATTTGGTGGAAAGTACTGCGTGGTCAGGGCGGAAACAGCTGCTGAAGGCCACAGATAACCAAGCGTGGGGAAACTGGCCAGTTCCCTCTATGGGCGTGGGAAAACTGGCCAGTTCCCTCTATAGGCGTGAGAAAGCTGGCCAGTCCCTTCTATAGGCGTGGGAAAACTGGGCAGTCTTACCATATAGGGAAAGTACAGGAGAAAAGAAAGGGGAGGGGGGGGACGGAGAGGTCTATAAAAGGTCCTGCAGGAGCAGCTTCAGGGCTTTTTCCCCCAAAAGAGCGCTCATACGTGAAGAAGCCCGGAGGAGTTTCAAGATTTTTTTTCCAAAGTCCCGAAGATCTTTGTGTGAGACGCAGGATCACTGGACTGAAATTAACTTGGATTTACTCCTAAAAATTGGACTGGACAACTTTAAACGAGGAATTAGGTGAGGATGACCGGTTTTATGTATTTTAGCGAGAGGGGGGAATAGTCATCGGGCCGCCGGCTTCCTCGTGGCCAGCCTGTTTCTCTAATTTGGATTTTAGAAGCAAGATCGAACTGATCACTCGACTTTGCTTCCACCAAAAATAGCACGCAACTGGTATTTACCTCTTCCATTTTTTATGAGCTGTGTTTTGCAATCGAATTGTTCTGGGATTGAATGATTTTATTAACACGGGTATCAGTGAGTGAAATTGTTCAGTTTCTGGAGTAATTGAGATTTGTAATTCTATTCCATGTTTCTACAATAAATGTGTTTTGTATATTACTTACTTCGTTGTGCGCGGACTTGTACTGAATATGCAACCGAAGGCTCAGGCCCGCTTCCCCTTTTAGACGGGCCGCGTAAAAAGGAACTCCGAACAAGTTAGAGACTTAAATAACTTCCGTAGTTATCTGAGCCACGTGTGAATTTCGATCCGTTCGAAAGTTGTTTCGTCTGAATAAATTAAAGGAAGTGTTTAAATCAGATTATTGGTTTTGTGTAGAACGGAAAGTTGTCTAACTATTTGAAAGGCTCAGGCCCGCTTCCCCTTTTTGACGGGCCGCGGAAAAAGTAACTCCGAGGAAGTTGGAGAATTAAATAACTTTCGTAAATATTT